>NW_015506515.1:96168-98346 GCF_001515645.1 Sinocyclocheilus grahami
TCTGGCCTATCACTTGAAGCAAACATCCATCCCTTCTTAAAAGTCTGTGTAAGGGGCCATTCACATATCGCGTCTTTTGCGCGCTCAAGTTTGTTATTTAAAATGTAGGTTTGCGGCAGGCGAGACACGCTAATTATTTCCAGGCGCATCCACGACGCATCGAGATAAAAACATTTAAACTTTTCAGAATTCCGCAAGCGAACCGCGGGTCATGTGACAAGAACCAACCAATCAGCTTCATCCTTTCCCGTAACAACATTGAAAGCTCAGCCAAGATGAAGGAACAGCTGATCATAGCTGTACAGGGATAGCCATTTTTAAATAAATTTAGTAGCAGAGTGATTTTTTCTACTGCAAGCGATTTTTAGTGCTGCAAATCCATTTATCCTTTGCTGAAACTTCCGCGTCTTCATGGAGAGCGCAGGCCATGGTTGCTTAGCAACGGCAGATGCCTCCGGAGCGCAAGCAAAGCGACGCGCCTAGCGTTTTCCACGCGACATGTGAACGGCCCCTAAAAGAGAGCTGCCTGTTGCGCCATTTAATTAAGTCAACTGCTGTAGCCTATATCCTGCTTAGGCTGTTTTCCCTTTTTTTAAATTTGTATATATACTGTTTGAATGACAGCTTGGTAAATCTGTTGGCAATCAAATATTCAATATCGCTACTCATCATAAGTACTTGGTACATTATCAGAGCAGCGGCAGACGTTCAAACTAATATCACGTAATTTACGTCTCTATGATGATTGGTTGATATCAGAAGGGGCTAGCCTCCCTTACAAGGTTTCTTTTCTCAACACTCCTCAGCGCTGAAAGTGAACACTCGATGGTGATTGGCTAATTTTTTTTATCAACGAAGGCACGAGAGCTCAGCTCTCCCCCGGCCTCCCCCTACCCTTCTCTATCAATAGCGGTTGCAATTACATCAGCAGATTCGGCACATTCGCAATAGAAAAGAGGCACTTTCACGTTATGGTATTACAACTGTGAAATTACAAAAATATACACATTCTGAGACATTAACTGAAAGGAATTGTGAATTTTATTAACATTAAATCGTCCTCCTCCCATTTTCACCTCAAAATTATGGGGAAGCTGTGCCTCCCCTGCCTCCCCCGACGAGCCACCACTGCTAGTACATACTGATAGAATTTTAGTAATACATGATGTCTAAAGGACTGTCAAAAACAATGTCTGATATATTTTCACAAAATTGGCCCCCGTATTTTCCATGAATGCACTGCTGAAATGCCCAAGGCAAGGCTGTTCAAAGAGTTTCATATCTCAGAAGACCCTCTCTGAATGGTGTCATTGTAGATATAGCAGTGCATAACACTAACCTGATTTAAACAGCAGAGAGGCTGCACCCTGACTTAACCATGGGCAAAGTCATTTAGTGTAGTGTTAAATAAATCCCCATCCAGACCTGTAGTAACACAGAGCAGCAGTTATTTAGCACTTGAAAAAAGTGACGGTGTAGTCAAAGGTTATCCACAAGAGAACTGTTTGTGTAGATGATCGGCCACCCACAGCTGTGCTACGGTACATATATATTAATGACAATTTATTCCTCTTGTTGTTCATCACTTGTTTGGCTTCTTGTTTCTGTAAAGGAAATGTTAATATGTGTATTTAAACGTATATTCGTAGAGTACAAGAGACATGAATCCAGACATGCTGTAATGAACAGAAACGGCGCAGGAGTGCAAAGGTGAGTAACTAAAGCAAATGAAAATGTAAATAGTAACTTGAACTGAAGTTCTTGTGTCTTTCTTACAAGTGCACAAGGATCAGCAGGATGGTTGGATGGATTGTGACCAGAGCAGCACACCACAGGCAAATGGAGATGGGTAGGGAATGTCTTGTCTCTTAGAGATGGAGGATATCGAGGAGATCACTGAAGAAGAATTCTGAGATTGCTGGAGAAGAGAATCTTCGGAAATTACTAGATATCACTTCAAGATGGCAGGAGAAAAACTAGAGATGCACAAAGGAACCACCATTCAGGTGAGAATCACAGGTAAGAGTCAATCTCTACTTATTTTTTCACAAGAGATGTCAGTGACAGTATTGATATATTTACCAATATATTTCTATATTTTTTCAGTAATTTATCATAATTGGCCAATATAAGGGGGGGGGGGGGGAAAAACCGGGGGGCATTTTTTTCCAACAAAGA
>NW_015506515.1:98507-111665 GCF_001515645.1 Sinocyclocheilus grahami
ATATAAGGGGGGGGGGGGATAATACCAGGGGGCATTTTTTTCCAACAAAGAGAACTTTTATCAAACTTAACTAGTAAACTTTTAGACATAGTAATGGAATAGACCGCTCATTGAAAAAATATAACAAATTATAACTTTCAATATTATGGCTGTAAAAACCTGGAAGTGCCACCTTTCATTTAAAAAAGCCGATCACTTTTTCTGTTTGTTTATAGTAAAACAATGAATGAATGAATTAATGAATGGATAAATGACGTTTTGTCCTGTGCTTTGAGATAAAGAAGCTAAATTTATGATAACGTTATCTTATTATATTGGTAATTTTATTGAAATATTTAAAATTGCAGTGAGTTAATTAAAACAACCAAGATGGCCAGTAAAGACAAACCAATACACTTTTATAATATTAGTCAGAAAATATCAGTCATAACAAAAATGGTTATCGGCAACTGTTATCAGTTCAAACCTAAAAGTACCACAGTATTCATAGTAGTCCCTGTGCCTTGGTACTGTCACAGTATCACTGTAAAAAAAATATTTTAATAAAATTAATAAGTTGTAAATAAAAACATGTTATTAAAGAAAAAAAAACGTATTCAGTTTTCCTACTTTAAAATATCACATCTAATTCAGTGTTTTCCTTGTCATTTCTTTGTAATTGTGTTGTTTTTAGTGACATTATGAGCATCTATACTATAGCAAAACTCGTATTTTCATAATCTCTGTTGGGTGATGATAACATTGAGTTTTATCATTCATCAAATAATGACACTGCTCTAATCTTTCTGTGTAAGTCAAAACGGCTGCCGTTGCTTCTGCCTGCAGTGACCTTGTGTCTGTATAAGCATGACCGCTTGCGCCAAAGGCCGTCTGAATGTAAATAAGTCCGAGAGTTCTGCTGCACCATTTACTGATCGGGGTGATTATGGCACCTGTGCTGCAATGTAGGTCCATTCAGCAGCATTGTGCTGCCATTAGAGCGGCTCAGCAGACAATACACGTATCTGTCCAGCAAATTGAGATCTGCTGACTTTGTTTCCATCATTTCAGCTCTAAATTACGGTCTGCTCATCCTCTTCCAGTTCATTCAGACCTGACATTATTTCATTTAGTAAATGCTGCACCCTGATCAATATCTGTAACAATTGCCTCATTATACTGATGGAGATGAGCATTGTTCATTGAAAGTGTCCAATGAAACGTAACAATGGTGCATTTGTATTGCAGAAACAGTGCAGGTATTGTTCAGATTCCAACATTTTGTTTAATTAATAAAACAACTAACATGCACAGTATTTAAAAAATGCATGAAATTCAATGAAAATGTGATCAATTTACAAATTAAATAAAGTATGAAATGGAAAAGGAATTCATTTAATTCAACTGAATGATGTCCAGCATTTGTGCATGTGGGTAGTTGACATGAAATATGTTTGCCTTGTCCTGTTGTGCGACAAGCTATAATCCATCTAATACTATTATAAACATCATTTAGCTGATCATTTTAAAATAATTATGCATGCAGCTTTTATACACCATATAAAGGAATATTTGTACTTTTAAAAATGCATATGTCACACTGCAGGGTAAAATGATCAAGTTAAGGCAAAAAAAAAAGCAGAAGTCATTTAAATAAATAAATAAATAATAAAACATTTTATTGTAAATTTTTTTGTGATCTGGGTTATTCCAATTATTTATATATATATATATATATATATATATATATAATGTGTGACTATGAGTATAGTGTGTATTAGCGTGCAGATTTCAGTTTCTGTACAGTCTAATCTCTAATTGTCTTCATATTAAGAAATTATTTTAACCAAAAAGGCAAATTATCCTTCCTTCGAACTGCTTCTGTTAAAATACAAATCTTGTGTAATCCCAGGCTATCTGTAATCAGAAGCACATTTAAAATTGCAATATAATTACATTTTATTCATATGTGTTTCATAAACACATAATCCTTTCTGGATTACAATCCGCAATCTCAAAATGATACATTTAATTATTCTAGCTGCTGTGAGAAAATGATATAAACGATCCGCCACCTGCAGGATCCTCACATGCGATAGCCTAGTAGCCGGGACAACTTATTTATGTTTACAGATGTGACGTAATGACATGGTAGCATGCTCGAATTTCCCGCGAAAACCTACCCGTATCACTCAAATAATGCTGGCTGCACACTAGACGATTTTCAAATCTTAAACGATTTTAAAACCATGGGAGACCACAGACATGAAGACAATTCAACTGATTTTTTGCCTTATAATCCTCTGATCGCACACACGAGACGATTCGACCAGACCACGAGACCACACACTTGATGATTATAGGAATGATTTCACAGTGACACGTGATCTCACAGAGACTTGCGAGATCAAACGTGACTTGAGAAGATAAACAGATAGAGGACAATCAGCGTCATCAGCTGGCTCTCCTGCTGTGCATTTTGTTTCACAGTGAAAAACTAAGTACAAACATTTGATATTTACTATTTGAGTTCTGCGAAGCTCCGTCTCAATCGGGATCAGTTAAATTATCTTAATGACACCCCACAATAGAGGATTTTTTGGACAAAAAAATCGCTTGCGACAAGCCATGAATCGGGCCACACCCCCCGATCATTCGGGGGTGCAAATCGGCCTTAAAATCGGCCTTAAAATGCTCTAGTGTGTAGCCAGCCTTAGAAAACATTATTATAAGCTAAGTGTGGTGAATCGGGCTAAAGTAAGGTGATAGTTTTGAACTTTGGCTGGTTATGTACTTGCTCAAATATTGATTTCAGATAATTTTTAACAAAAAAATGTTACGGACTGCAGCTTTAATTAGTTATGAAAAATAACGCGATGAAATTATTTTAAGGCAGTTAACTCACTGGCCCCTCTCCCAGACATATATGTCATCTTAAATAGTTGACTGTTGACAAATATGAAGCAGGGCAACAACTCTATAAATGCAGTTATGCCCTAAAATTCAAGATATTGGTGCAAAAAAAATGCCCCATGAGTTTTTGTCTCATATTTATATCATATTATAAGTGATATCACACGAGCAGGGAGAGCAGTAGTAGCCTATTACACGAGTGCTGATTTTGTCCCGAATATCACAAGTTTAAATGTGATTTTATACAACAGTTTCGTAAATGAGAAGTTGATATTGTTTTATATTTTAAACACAATAGTATGTGTTTTTGCTAAATTTTGCAGAGAACATATTACCTTTAAAGCCATAGCAGAATTGTTGTGCCGCGCATCTCCAAGCAAAACAGCAGTGATTAGTTTCTGAATCCGGTTTTGAACGAATTGTGTGAATCAATAATTCAAAGGCCCATTCATAAACCCTGCATTCCATTCGGAAAGGGCTCATCCCTATGCCCTAATCCCTTCAAAGGTTTTACCCTCCGGAGTGAGAGCTTCGAGGGTTGAAGGGTGTAGGGGACCAAACAACTGTTTCTTGAAGTGCCCTTCTGCGTCCTCATCACGTGCCCACACGGAGGCACCGTCATCATGCAAAGAATCTGCGCAAAGGATCATGGGAGCCAGAAGGGTACATCTGATGGACACTTCGGAAATCTTTCATTCCGAAGGGCCCTTTGAAGTGCCCGGTTTTGAGCACTTCGGTTTGGAACGACCCTTCAGTATGGCGGCCATGATTGTTTTCACTCCGAAGTGCCCTTCGGAGGGTGATATATCCTGTTTGGAACACACCGAATGAGAGCCATTTACTTAATTCATGAATGAATCAGCCATTTGAATGAATTGAATGAGTGAATGATTCATAAAGACATTTACTGCCAACTGCAGGCAGATTTAGTTTCTTAAATAATAATAATAATAATAATAATAATAATAATAATAACATTAAAGGGACAGTTCACAAAAAAAAACAATTCTGTCATAATTTACTCACAAAATAAGGCATTTTGAAGACTGTTGGTAACAAAGCTCTTTTGGTTACCAATGACTTTCACTTTATGAACAAACAATACTGAGATGTTTCTCAAATTATCTTATTTTATGTTCCATAGTTTATGTTAGGCTGTTGTAGCCTAAATATTTGTGTAATACATTTTATATTGAATCATATAAATAATTTATTTCTAAATCTACAATTTGTAATGTCTAATTGATACCTTCTCATTTAACACAAACTAGCTTTAAATATTTTTTGTGGGTATTTTCACAGTCAAATGTATTTTGCGATTAATTAGATTAATTAATAGACATATCATGTAATTAAGTATATTAATAATGTGTGTATACAGTATATATATATATATATATATATATATATATATATATATATATATATATAATCTTGATCTACTTGTAACAAACATCTTTTTTTTCTTTTTTTTATGCAAAGCATGCATTGCATCCTCCCTGTAGCTAGTGAAGCATGCCATCAGAACCAGCAACCAGCCGCAATAATCATAATATTAATGATACAGGAGGACTATGGCTATCTGCTGCAGTGAATGGACTCATTTGTTTATGTCTGAATGGTGCTGAACACTTCACTAATGCACTTCAAGAATGCCTCACGCTGGTATCTCGCTCAGACGTGGATACCCATCCTAATTATTCACAAAGTGAAGAGCACTCTGCAGTGAAGGTCTTATCCTGTGGAGCAGCTTCCACCGGATACATCTTAATAACTCAAGCTCAAATCCAGACTCCAATCTGTCCTGGCCTCCAACAGAAGCTCTCTCTTTCTTCTGTGTGTGTTTTATTGCTGTTCTGTGTAAGTGTGTTGGTCAAGCTAAGGCTAGCTGGTTTATAGTACCAGAGTGAACTCCCATATATAGAATCTCTGCAATTTACATTTATTCCTGCTCTTTTTAAATTGAGAGAGAGAGAAAAAAAGTAAAAACGTGAAAATGTTTGTTTATTTACTGAAGTATCTAACTGAATACCTATTAACTAGATAAATTACAAATTATTAAAAACATATGTATAGTACATTTGTTTAAATAATAAATAATTCCGAGCTGATTATTATTTGTAATGATTAATCATTATGCCAATATTTGTCTTTATTTATAAAATTGTTTATTTTTATGTAATCATTAAAAAAAATAACTATAGTATCTAATTGGATACCTAACTGGAGAGAACTGAAAAAGTATTATTATTTTTATTATTATTATATTGCTCATTTATTTTTATTTTTTTTAATTGAGTAAATAAATGAACTGCTAACTATTAATAGTGTTTGCCATTATTAATATCAGTATTTATTTAATATAATTATTGCACAATTTGCAATATATATTTGGCTTCACTTGTAAGCTTGTCAAATGATGTTGTTATATTTCAAATTAAAGCATATCAAAGACTGTGGAATAAAAGGGACTTTGATCATATTCCTGCATTGCTGTGAATTGCATTGTGAATTTCTATACAGCTCCAGCTGAATAAATTAGTTTATTTTTTTAGTTTTGCCTTTTGATATTTTTCAAAGTCACTTTTGATCTGCTAAATGCATAAATGTAAACTTTGTTAAAGAAGAGAATAAATAATTATTATATCAACAACTAGGTTTGTACATTTTGAAGAAAATGTGAGTGTCATCAAAACTCCCTGCCTCAAATCTGTTGACGTATTCCATTCAATTCACATTTTTTTGTATAGCACTTTTCACGATACACATTGTTGCAAAGCAGTGTAGCGTCTGGACCACTCAAACACACAATATATATTTTGTTAGATAGATTTAACAAATACTCTGTAACACCCCAGGAAGCCGAACAGGCCCCTGGTTCCATAGCAACCCTGACACCAGATACTTTTACGACTTCATGGAATGTGAGCAGGGAAAAGCACTGTCTTTTCATAAAGAAAATCCCCAAGGCACAGTAGGAATGGACTTTTCTACTAATTAATTCATAGGAAAACTTTTATTTGAATGAACACACATAGCCTTCAGGTCATGGTGTATATTATTGTCATCGTGTATTTTGTCTTTGAGATTGTATACTGTTTTATGCAGGCTTATGATCGAAACATTCCTTCCTGTCATCTTACATATATATAACCCTACCATGTTTAGTATCTATGAATTCCAGGAAATTAACGTGCTTAGAATTGACAAGACAGTTGACCCTGAGAGGTCAGCTAAATATCTACAGCGGATCTAAAATATTCATAATTAATTATAACTAGTTATGATTAATTATTCATATTTCCTCATGAGCTGATTCGTTACAGCAGCTTCACAGAAAATTTGGTTGTTTTGTATGTTGGTTCAGGGTTGGCGTCATCTGAGGTCATCGAAGGGAGGCATCATCTCTGCTCAGGTGTTGGGTCATCTCAGAATTTCATAAGAGTCTGGATCCAGACTGAAGCTTGTGTAATCTCTAGTTACCTCAGGATGCCCATCCTGTGGTAGAAACAGAAAAGCATATAGAGAATAATTAGTTTAGCTGCAGTTTAAACCATTTCAAGCAAAGCATGGTAATGTGCATTTGACCAGAGCTGTGTCTTTAATCTAGATTTAAACAGAGAGATTGTGTCTGAGCCACGGATAATATCAGGAAGGGTATTACAGAGTTTAGGAGCCAAGCAAAAATGCTCTTCCTGCTTTAGTGAACTTTGCAATCCTGGGGACTACCAAAAGTCCAGAGTGTTTGCTAGCAATAGCAAGTTAGCTTTGAAAGCAAGATCCCTACCCTCCCTGTGTAATCACTGTGCCAAACCACACATGAACATGCTCCGTCAGAGAAGAGACTAACCTGCGACACGATAAGAGATGGCGTTGGTGGAGGGTTGAACGCAATGCTGCCAGATTACCTCATGTCTCATTCACCGGTGAAAAAACACAATAATAGCACCTTTCACTCTCGATGGATCATGCTGATGACATATCATGTCTGCCCAAACAGGGTGTGCAGAGGTATGCAAATACATATTTTGACAGCCTATCCTAATGTTCAGACCGAACATTTTGATTGAATGAGCATTTTTGTATTTCAACCAATATAACAAAAAATTTATTTTAACCATATCACCTACCCTGCCTTTAAGGAGCATGATGGATTGTAGCATATTAGAAGACTGGTTATTGTAAAACATGTTCACTATAAAAAAAGAATAATGAAAATATATATATATATATTATACAAAATCTTAAAATACATGACATGACTTAAGCAGACAACAAGAAATATCTTAACAGGGATAACATACATTATAGCCCTTTCAATGATTGGCTCCTGACGTCCAAACAAAACACCAAATCCAAAACAACAGCGAAGTACAGGAGGGGGTGGAGCAGAGGAGGAAAAGGGTAAGCCCCATGAAGTGAATGTGGGCCTGGATCATGGCTTGGTGGTGGACCTACACCATAGAGCGGAAGTGGGCCTGGATCATGGTGCAAAGGTGGGCCTGGATCGTGGAGCAGAGGACGAGACCATGACGGAGCACAGAGCCAAGCAGATGGCAGGGCCAAAGACCGGGGCTGAGATGATGGTGAATGAAGCCAAGCTGGAGCTGGCAAGGCTAGGGACCAGGGTGGAGCCGACAGAGCATGGAGCGAAGGCGAAGCCTGCATGTCCAGGGACCACGGCAGAGCCAACAGAGCATGGAGCCAAGGCAAAGATGACAGGGCAAAGGACCAGGGTGGAGCTGACCGAGCATGGAGCCAAGACGGAGACAGCAGGGCAAAGGAGCAATGCGGAACCAACGGACCATGAGCAAAGACTATAGAATACCCAAGACGTGTCACTCATATAGTTTTGAATGGGGAAAAATGCAACTCTCAATATGGCCGTTCAATCGCAGGAATCCCCGCCTTCTGAATGAAGGAGCCAATCGCTAATCGTAAAGTCTGTGCGTCACTGCAGCTGCCGTTAGAAGTCCTGGTTACTATAGAAACAGTCAGCGTTCTGAGACATGTGCATGCGCACTGGCTAATCTAGCCTGAATAATAAGCTTTTTATAATGCTATTTGAGCAAAATAAACAACATTTATGACACAGTTGATATCAGATTTCTTTGATGATTTCAAATATGAAAGTTCATCACAAGCTTAATGAACAGTTTTGTAGAATTTGATGTTTCCCCATTTAAAGAGATAAGAGTTGCACTTGCATGCCCGAGGGGCGTTTCAAAGATGGCCGCTGAGTGACATGACTTGTCTTAAAGGGACTTTGTCATGAGGCCAGGGTGGAAACAGTGGGACAAGGAGCCTAAAGAGTTCAAAGGCGGCCTTCATGCTCATGGTGGGACAGGCATGACTGAACAGGCATGGACGGCCTCCGTGGCCATATAGGGAGCACAGACATTTTATGGACTGTTTCCGTGGCTGTGTCATGGACTGTGACTGAGCAAACAGACTTCTCAGAGGGAGTTGTAGTGGACACTGCCATATCTGGGAAAATGTGTGCAGCCCACACACACAGAAAAGTGGTGCTTCCCATAGGGAACTTGGACTTGCGATCATTGAATGTAGGACCTCCGGACTCAGCAGTGCAAGTATGCCAGACTTGGGAACAATGGAGGCCATGGCCAGTAAGGCTTGGGACATGTAGACCCCTCAAGGGGAATCTTGAGTGGCCATGAAAACAACATTTATGACACAGTTGATATCAGATTTCTTTGATGATTTCAAATATGAAAGTTCATCACAAGCTTAATGAACAGTTTTGTAGAATTTGATGTTTCCCCATTTAAAGAGATAAGAGTTGCACTTGCATGCCCGAGGGGCGTTTCAAAGATGGCCGCTGAGTGACATGACTTGTCTTAAAGGGACTTTGTCATGAGGCCAGGGTGGAAACAGTGGGACAAGGAGCCTAAAGAGTTCAAAGGCGGCCTTCATGCTCATGGTGGGACAGGCATGACTGAACAGGCATGGACGGCCTCCGTGGCCATATAGGGAGCACAGACATTTTATGGACTGTTTCCGTGGCTGTGTCATGGACTGTGACTGAGCAAACAGACTTCTCAGAGGGAGTTGTAGTGGACACTGCCATATCTGGGAAAATGTGTGCAGCCCACACACACAGAAAAGTGGTGCTTCCCATAGGGAACTTGGACTTGCGATCATTGAATGTAGGACCTCCGGACTCAGCAGTGCAAGTATGCCAGACTTGGGAACAATGGAGGCCATGGCCAGTAAGGCTTGGGACATGTAGACCCCTCAAGGGGAATCTTGAGTGGCCATGATGTGAGGAGACTCCGGCATTTGGATTGCCAAGATTGTATCTACTGTAGGATAAGCATTTAAGTCCTCTTTGACTTCTCCAACAGTAAATGGGCATCCACTCAGTTTCAAGGCAAGGCTAATACTGTATACTGAGCTATATAATGAGTTAATGTCCATTGAAATGTGTTGGCCAGCATCAAGGAAGCAATGGTTTCATCAAGACCCTCACAAAAAATGTCCGTGAGGGCAACATCATTAAACCCCTCCAAATGGCATAGTTCACAATACTCCTCTACATAATGCTCTACGGAGAGATTGTCCTGGGTTCTTGACTGGTTGTGTATTTTGTAACATTCCTACCCTGAAGCAGATGAGGATAAAGGCGTAAAATAACCCAAGTACAGTTTTATTAAAAATGATAATGATCTTAAAACATAAACTATGAACTAAATTCAAGACATGAAACTCAATATACACATGAACTATGAGCTTGACAATCTGACATGTGGAAAATGGCACAGCATAACATGCTTCAAAAATATGTCGCTGCCATATTTTTTATAGTAAAGTTCTGACAAGCACAGGTGCTGTTTTTTAGCAGGGTTGAGGTACATACAAAAGTTAAACTCTGGGGTTTGTTAAAATCAGTATATTTTAGTATGAGCATTAATGGGGATACTTGCCTACTACTTGGTTGTTGATGTTTGATCTTGGTTTGAAAATGTCCTGTGAATTATTGTAAGAATTTTCTAGGATGTGTTTGTGAATCATAGATATGCACATACATATTCAGTCTTGTTGGGCCTTGTTCTGCCTCTTGCACTCTTACAAACGTACAGCCATAGTTTGGCCAGTGAAACTAGCAGCCGCATTCAGATTGTTGGTGTGCGCTTTAATGAAAATGTTCTGTTCAGCATGAAGGCGGTTCACACTGCCACCGCTCAACTGTTTGCACTTTCCAATGATCAGCCCAACAGAGACACAAATGAACAGATTGATTTAAGCTCTCCAAGTGGCCAGACCCCACTGCACCTCCAAACTCCATCCATCAGCATCGCACAATAGCTTTCTCAAGCGCATCGCAGGTAAGAATCACTCCATCAACTCCGGGCTGAGAGACAGGGAGCCGAGACTAACTACAAATGAGACTGGCCTTTCTCCGTCTCAAACTAAGCAGGTCGTTGAAGCGAGAGGGGTAAAAGTGCTAGAAAGGAGAAACAAAGAAAAAAAGGAAAGCAGATGTACCGCTGCTGCTCGTCTGAAATCACAGGACTGTTCTCATGGAAACGAGAGTTTACCTGTGGAGCTGTCAGAAATATCATGTTTGACCGCAGCGTCCGTTGGCTGGAGGCTGTCGCTACTGAAACGCTGGTTTTCCATTGTTAGCACCTTTGTAATAGTACTGCCTATTTTTGATTTGGAAATAATTACCCAGTTTCTCCTGTGTGCATCTTTTGATTCAGCATGCCGTCTTACCTACTTTACACTTTCTGGTCCTACGGCCCAACCAACATAATGCAGGGAGATGGTAGAAGACAATCAAGACACACAATAGAACAGATAATAAAACATGAGAAAATACATACATATACAGTGTACTGTACATATACATACATAAATAGCCCCTTACATAACCCGTTGACCCAAGATCAAAATATTATTTTGATAATATAATACTGAATAAGAATTTTGTTTATTCATAAACAATTAGACAGATCTTAATGACAGATTTGGTTTACATTTTGTGTGAATAAAAATCTTGATACTGTGGCAAATACTATCAAAACTGTAGTTTTTATTAAAATCTTTCTATTTTAGATAAATGGTGTTCTTTTGAATTTTCTCTTCCTCTAAGAATCCAAAAAAAAAACTGTTTTCAATATTGATGCTGAAAATTCACTCTCAGCTTCGTCAGTGTATGAATAAAACTGCATTTTAATATATGTTTAAAAATCTATTACTGTTTTTGCTGAATTTTGGGTGAGCAGAAGAGGCTTCTTTTAAAAACATTTAAAAAAATCTTACTGATCTATTTTTTTTTCAATGATAAATTAATTGTATTAAATTAAAAAAATATATTTACTTGTGGTTTTCGGACCAAATTTAGACCCCACTGTATGTTCTGTGTGCTTTAATTTAATCATACCATACATACATTTTGGAAATAGTTAGCTTTGCAAATTTCAAAAACAAATAAAAAACCTGTCATATTATTTCAAGTAATGCTATACCTTACTAATATTTTCCTGTACTTTATTTCACAGAGTTGCTGCAACTGCCATCTGTTGTTTAGGTGAACCATATAGGAAACATGAGGTATTCAATTGCAGTGACAGTAAACATCCATCTCCCATCAATTATAATGATCACACAAGTCAGACAGGACTAGTTTGTTGATCTAAACACAATCTGTGAAAGCACATTAATATATTCCCACATCATGTTGCAGATGCTTTATGACACCACAGTCAATGTAAAAACATGACGGCCGTATCAGAAATGAGCTCTTCAAACCATTCTCTCATTAGAGCTCAGTACCTCATTTCAGTCAACCCGTATCAGCCTTCTCTCAATGTTTGACAAGTATCACATTAATGTGATGGAAAATTCAACTCCCCTTAAATCATTATCACCCTTCAGCCTCCCACTGGCCTATGTCCAGATTCATGGCAGGAGTCGCGGCCAGGAGGAGGAGCACAGAACCTGAACCCTGTTGAGATGCACCTGATGCTTATTATGCCATAAATCCAGGTTTTCTCTTGTGCATGCAGCAAGTGTGCATGAGGTCTAGGTAGGGCGCAGCAATCATGTAAAAAGACACTGTGTGCTGCATCAATCTCAAGGCAGCATCTGTCCACTTACAGCATCGAGATGTGGCTTGCTTCTTTGCGAAATGCAGTAGTAAATTGAAAAAAAAAATAATAATTTGGGGGAACACTTTACAATAATTTGTTAACTACACTGAACAAAATTATAAACGCAACACTTTTGTTTTTGCCCCCATTTTTCATGAGCTGAACTCAAAGATCTAAGACTTTTTCTATGTACACAAAAGGCCTATTTCTCTCAAATATTTTTCACAAATCTGTCTAAATCTGTGTTAGTGAGCACTTCTCCTTTGCTGAGGTAATCCATCCACCTCACAGGTGTGGCATATCAAGATCCCGATTAGACAGCATGATTATTGCACAGGTGTGCCTTAGGCTGGCCACAATGAAAGGCCACTCTAAAATGTGCAGTTTTATCACACAGCACAATGCCACAGATGTCGCAGGTTGTGAGGGAGCGTGCAATTGGCATGCTGACTGCAGGAATGGCCACCAGAGCTGTTGCCCGTGAATTGAATGTTGATTTCTCTACCATAAGCCGTCTCCAAAGGAGTTTCAGAGAATTTGGCAGTACATCCAACCAGCCTCACAACTGCAGACCACGTGTAACCACACCAGCCCAAGACTTCCACATCCAGTATCTTCACCTGCAAGATCGTCTGAAACCAGCCAACCGGACAGCTGCTGCAACAATCGGTTTGCATAACCAGAGAATTTCTGCACAAACTGTCAGAAACCGTCTCAGGGAAGCTCATCGGCATGCTCGTCGTCCTCATCCGGGTCTCGACTGACTGCAGTTCGTCGTCGTAACCGACTTGAGTGGGCAAATGCTCACATTCGATGGCGTCTGGCACTTTAGAGAGGTGTTCTCTTCACGGATGAATCCCAGTTTTCACTGTACAGGGCAGATGGCAGACAGCGTGTATGGCATCGTGTGGGTGAGCGGTTTGCTGATGTCAACGTTGTGAGCATGTTTGGGATGCTCTGGATTGGCATATACGACAGCGTGTTCCAGTTCTTGCCCATATCCAGCAACTTCGCACAGCCATTGAAGAGGAGTGGACCAACATTCCACAGGCCACAATCAACAACCTGATCAACTCTATGCGAAGGAGATGTGTTGCACTGCGTGAGGCAAATGGTGGTCACACCAGATACTGACTGGTTTTCGGACCCC
>NW_015506515.1:112314-112917 GCF_001515645.1 Sinocyclocheilus grahami
CCTCACAACCGCAGACCACGTGTTACCACACCAGCCCAGGACCTCCACATCCAGCAGCTTCACCTCCAAGATCGCCTGAGACCAGCCACCCGAACAGCTGCTGTAAAAATCGGTTTGCATAACCAAAGAATTTCTGCACAAACTGTCAGAAAGCATCTCAGGGAAGCTCATCTGCATGCTCGTCGTCCTCATCGGGGTCTCGACCTGACTGCAGTTCGTCGTCGTAACCGACTTGAGTGGGTAAATGCTCACATTTGATGGCATCTGGCACTTTGGAGAGGTGTTCGCTTCACGGATGAATCCCGGTTTTCACTGTACAGGGCAGATGGCAGACAGCGTGTATGGCGTCGTGTGGGTGAGCGGTTTGCTGATGTCAACGTTGTGGATCGAGTGGCCCATGGTGGCGTTGAGGTTATGGTATGGGCAGGCATATGTTATGGACAACGAACCTTGATGAGATCCTGAGGCCCATTGTTGTGCCATTCATCCACGACCATCACCTCATGTTGCAGCATGATAATGCACGGCCCCATGTTGCAAGGATCTGTACACAATTCCTGGAAGCTGAAAACATCCCAGTTATTACATGGCCAGCATATTCAC
>NW_015506515.1:113073-117256 GCF_001515645.1 Sinocyclocheilus grahami
GGTGCATTTTATTGATGGCATTTTGAATGCACAGAGATACCGTGACTGAGGCCCATTGTTGTGCCATTCATCCACGACCATCACCTCATGTTGTAGCATGATCATGCACGGCCCCTTGTTGCAAGGATCTGTACACAATTCCTGGAAGCTGAAAACATCCCAGTTCTTACATGGCCAGCATATTCACCTGACATGTCACGCATTGAGCATGTTTGGGATGCTCTGGATCGGCGTATACGACAGCGTGTTCCAGTTCCTGCCAATATCCAGCAACTTCGCACAGCCATTGAAGAGGAGTGGACCAACATTCCACAGGCCACAATCAACAACCTGATCAACTCTATGCGATAGAGATGTGTTGCACTGTGTAAGGCAAATGGTGGTCACACCAGATACTGACTGGTTTTCGGAGTCTCCCGGACCCCCCAATACAGTAAAACTGCACATTTTAGAGTGGCCTTTTATTGTGGCCAGCCTAAGGCACACCTGTGTAATAATCATGCTGTCTAATCAGCATCTTGATATGCCACACTTGTGAGGTGGATGGATTGTCTCGGCAAAAGAGAAGTGCTCACTAACACAGATTTAGACAGATTTGTGAACAATATTTGAGAAAATTAGACCTTTTGTGTACATAGAAAACGTCTTAGATCTTTGAGTTCAGCTCAGGAAAAATGGGGGCAAAAAACAAAAGTGTTGCGTTTATAATTTTGTTCAGTGTATATTTAATGCATTAACTAACATTAGCTAACAAGGATAATACATTTGTTATATACAGTGTTATTAATCTTTGTTAACATTAGTTCAATCATGACAACTCTCTGAACATTTTAGCATGGTGATGGATATGACAATGTTAATGTATTTGGTCTTGGCGGAACATATCTGCTACGCTGCTGCTGAATTACTGCTGCTGTTGGTTATTGCTGTAGTTGTAGATTATTGCTGCTGCTGCTGCAAGCAAGTACAGGAATTTGCTACTGCCAATGCATATGGCGATACGGTGCCATGAGTATTTAAGACATACTGCTGCTGCACAAATAGCATATAAAATAACCCCGTAGCAGATCTATACAGTTGGAGCTGGGGAAGGTGGAGGGTTTCAGAGAAACTCTGAAAGAGCGCTGCAGGAATCTCAAGTGAATGCTAGCCTGCCATATAAATGCAAGGCAGTAAGCTCATTGGCTGCATATGCAGCATGAACCAATCAGCTTGTGCCAAGTCGTTTAACTCTCTGAATATCATCAGTAACGTAAACACCCCATCAGAATGCGGCATCTAGAGTTTCATGACTAAACTATATATTTATTAAAAATGTAACTGCTCATTGTTAGTCCATGTTAGCTCAGGTCCATTAAATAACAAAAGCAGATACAACGTTTGCTTTTATAAATGTATTAGTAAATGTTGGAATCAACCTTAAACTAACAATAAAAAATGCATCTAAAGCATTTATTAATTATAGTTATGTAATGTAGTTAACTAATGTTAACAAATCGGACTTTATTGTAAATGTTACCGAATAATTTTCAATGAATTTGAAAAAAAATAAAAATAATAATAATAATAATAAAAGTCTCTTGTGCTCACCAAGGGTGCAAAATACAATAAAAACAGTAATATTCTGAAATGTTAATGTAGATATTTTTATTTGAATATGTGTGAATACATTTCTTTCCTTTCCTTTCCTTTCATTTCCTTTCCCTACTTATTCCAAAATTTTCAATGGTGTATCAGTTTCCAAAAAATATTAAACAGCACTACCATTTTCAACACTGATGATAACATTAAATGTTTTTTAAGCAGCAAATCAGCATATAATTATTATTTCTGAAGGATCATGCGACACTGAAGACTGGAATAATGATGCTGTAAATTCAGCTTTGTGTCACAGAATTAAATTACAATATATAAAAAATATAACAACAGTTATTTTAAATTCTAATAATTACACAATCTTACTAATTTTATTGTATATTAAATCAAGTAAATATAGCCTTGGTGAGCACATGAGACTTCTTTCAAAAACATAAAAAAATAGTAATTGATCAGGCATGTATAGTTTAAAATTATAGGTATGTGTTTGCCATAGAGTGTAAAGTCTGAAAATTAACTCCACATCAGCAACTGTCCAACTAACAATTTAGACTTAGCTAGAAACATAAAAACAATTATTAGGCCTTAATGCTCTTTATAAGTTTAATTTAAAGATTTTGAGTCCAAAATTTAAAGTAAACAGATTAATTCAAGTATTATTTAACAATATAAAAATGTAAATTTATTGGTAAATTTTTGTGCTTAAATTTGTTTATTTCGACTTTTAAACAAATAAACTAATTTTTTCTTTCTATCTTTTTAAAGTTCACTCCTAGTCCTCCAGAAAAAGCTCTCTTTTGCAAAGTTTGCAATATACCAGAATGATATGACTACTTTTATGACTACTTTTTATGTTTTTTTGTCTTTATGGCTTAACAGACGTGGCCACTATCAACTGTTGTCGTATATAAGTGGGAACTTTTACATAATTCAGTGTACTAGAAGCTCAAAAAAGCATTTGCTTCTGAATAAATTCTGAATGCCCTGAGAAAATGGCCTGATGTCACCCTGCCCTGCTGTTCAGTTTCACAGAGTTTCATAAAAAAATAAAAAAAAGCATGCACTCAGTTCTCCAGATAATGCCCGTTGAAAACCAAAAGATTAAAGCCAACTTTATTGAAATCCATATCTCATAATCTTCTCCGAGGAGGAAGAGAAGAGTTGTCTTTTGTCTTCAGCTCCAATGATCACACGTTATGATGCAAACTTCTGTCGTGGCCAATTCTTCTATTCATTGTGCCACTGAAAATACAAATCAGTTCAAAACAATGTTGGCCTCTAAATGACTGATTCCACTGTCATAAACGTTTTAGGGGGAGCAAAGTGAAGCAATTTGTGCTCACCCTGCCTGTAAATATCTGTCTGAAGGAGAAGTGAGAAGAAGATGTGAAGTGAATTTCAATCCAGATATCTCCTGCATCTGTGTGTTTCAGGGTCAGTCTGAACTCCAGTGATGTTCAGGGAGAGAAGACTCGCTTTGTTCTTCAGTTTTCACTTTTAACCCGTATGGCCTCAAAGGTCAGCACTAAGCATCCATAACACTTATATACTAAAGAGTATTGTAAGCTTTACAGCTCTAGAGTGGCAATTTTTCTGTAAAGGTCAATGATTCTTATATTGCTTGTCCTGGAGACAAAAAATATGTGCTGCGGTGTACACAATATAGCCTATATTCTAAAACAAGTATAGATAATTGTTTAGTGTACAGCACATATTAAACATTCACTTCCCCATTTTATTGTATTTCTTTGACATGATCTGTTATTGAGCTTGTTCGTTAAAACATTCATTAAGGCAAGGAGAAAATAAAAGAAACTGCTCACTTCAGAAGAGCATTTGTTTGCAATATTTTTCATTTGTAATACTGAACACTATAATGCACATTTGGCTTAATTGTGTTTTAGAATACGGTTATGCAAAGAATGAACTTAAGTGGTTGAAAAAAAATCTATACACACTGAAATAACTTCATTAGTACAGTTTTATTTTCTGTGTTAAAACAAGAAGAAACAAGAGGGGTGGGTCCATCAAAGAGCTTATCCCTTATTAATAAATAATAGCCTTTAGATTATGTTACAGCCTTGAATCATAATTTGCACGATTAGCGAGGTACATTGTTATTTTTTTTAGGATGAAGTCAATTAGCGTTGAAAGAGATGAGTTTTCAGCTGTCGCTTGAAAATTGTCAGGGAATCAGCATTCCAGATAGGGGTGGGAAGATTGTTCCACCAGCCAGGAATGGTGAATGAGAATGTTCTGGAAAGTGATTTTGAGCCTCTCTGTGATGGTACCATGAGGCGTCGCTCACTAGCGGATCTCAGACTTCTGGAGGAGATGTAGATTCATAGTAGTGAGTGGAAGTAGGCACGTGCTGAGCCTGTGGCTGTTCTATATGAAGCATCAATGTCTTGAACTTGATGTGAGCCACAACTGGTAGCCAGTGCAAGGAGATAAAGAGAGGTGTAACATGGGTTCTTTTGGGCTCGTTGAAGACCAGTCGTGCCGCTGCATTCTGAATCATTTGTAGAGGTTTGATTGTGCTTGATGGAAGTCCAGCCAGAAGAGCATTGCAGTAGTCCAGCCTAGA
>NW_015506515.1:117659-128621 GCF_001515645.1 Sinocyclocheilus grahami
TTGGATCATCTGGTTGAAATGAGAGATAGAGCTGTGTGTCATCAGCATAGCAATGGTAGGAGAAGCCATGTGCCTGTTTGATGGGATCCAGTGATGTAGTGTATATGGAGAAGTGGAGGGGTCCAAGAACTGATCTCTGAGGAACCCCAGTGACAAGTTGATGTGCTTTGGATACCTACCAGTGAGGTAGGATTCAAACCAGCAAAGTGAAATCCCTGTGATGCCCGGTGATGAAAGGGTGGACTGGAGGATCTGATGATTGACAGTGTCAAAAGCAGCAGATAGATCCAGCAGAATAAGAACTGATGATTTGGAATCAGCTTTTGCAATCCGCAAGGCTTCAGTGACTGACAGTAGCACAGTCTCAGTTGAATGGCCACTCCTGGAACCTGACTGGTTAGCATCCAGTTTGTTGTTCTGTGAAAGAAACAATGATACCTGGTTCAAAACCACTTGTTTGAGGGTTTTCGCTATGAATGGAAGGAGAGAGACAGGTCTGTAGCTATCTGTAAGTGAAGTGTTTAATGTAGGTTTTTTTTGAGCAGTGGGGTTACCCGAGCCTACTTGAATGCAGTGGGGAAAGTGCCTGTGAGGAGAGATGTGTTGATGATGTGTGTGATTGCTGGAAAGAGTGTAGGAGAGATTGCTTGGGGAAGGTGTGAGGGGATTGGGTCTAGAGGGCATGTTGTAGGATGGCTGGAGAGGAGATGTTTTGATACTTCTGCCTCAGTGAGGGGACAGGAGGAGAAGATGGGAGTTTTAGCAGTATGTGTGTTTGGTTTGAGGTCCTGTGTGGGACTAAGAATTGACTACTGATTGTTCTAGTTTTGACTGTGAAGAATGTGGCGAAATCATCAGCTGTTATAGAAGTGGTGGGAGGTGGAAGGGGACAGAGGAGAGAATTAAATGTTTTGAAGAGATGAACCAGTATAACTAAACTGCTATGGAACCTGTCGGTACTGATGGTGTAGTGGTTAGCGCACTGAGTGCAACTGTGTCTCTGGCGACCCGTGTTCGATTCCTGGCTTAAGGTCCTTTGCCGATCACATTCCCCACCAATTGCTACACTGTCCTGTGTAATAAGCAACTTGCAAATTAGTGAGTTTTACTTTACATGGTTGCTACTGTAAAATGAAAACAGTGAAAATATGGTTATTTTTTCTAAAGTAAGTTACTTGTCACTAGCTGCCAGTTAATTAATGTAATTATTTTCTACAGTAAGTTACTTGTCACTTGCTGCCAGTAAATTACTGTAGTTCTTTTCTACAGTATGCTACTTGTCACTTGCTGCCAGTTAATTACTTGAGTTAATTCAGTTTCTTACAGTGTAAGTACATGTAACGTGTAATAAGGACACCTTAAATAAAGTGTTACCTCATTTTAATTTCATTGTAATTAACAGTAATTAAGTGTCCAAAAACCATACATTCAGTTTGCACTTAAGTATATTATTTCCATGTTAAGTACTCTTTTTAAAAGTATGCTAAAGTGTACTTTTTCACAAGGGTAATAGTGTCAATTATCTCAAAAGTTTACCTATATCCTACATGTTACAAGCTATAACACTTGCTGTACTAAATAAGTGTAACTCAATGTAACATTTTAAAAGGAAAATTGCAGCGTTCTCAAACTTGCAAAGAAAGCAAATGTAGACCTCTCTGGCCTTAATGTCATCCTCTGAGCCCATCTCATCACCGAGTCCAACTTCACACTGCAGAGCTGAATCAAACATGGCTTCATATAATGTGGGAGAAAGCAATCGCGGGACCAGATCAATAGAGTTTTAACCGCATCTCTGCAAGCCTCTTCTCCACTCAGCCACTTTTGTCTTCTGGCTAAATACCTTGTGACTCTTATTTCGATGTCTTCCAAACCAACTTAACTCACCTGACCTCATCTGGCCAAACTCTCTCTCCGTCTCTTTCATTCAAGTTTGCCTTCCGCATCTGCTTCATGTAATATTTTCTTTTTCTTGAGAATGTATAACATCTGTGAAATGGTGTTTAGATATTTTATGACTTCAGTGACAGTCTCCTTGTTTAATTCTATCCTAATCCTAGTCTAAGTTTTAATTCAAGTGAGGATAAGAATGTCACCGCAGCAACATGTACTTATTTTAAGCCTAAATCTGTTTGTTGTCCTTTGGTTCAGAATGCCACTTTAAATGCTTTGATAAGAAGACACATTTTTATGTGAAATGGTGGAGCAGTTATTTACTGAAAAGAACAGGACAAGTTACCAATCTAATCTATCTAAAAAAGAAAATGAGGCTCTAACAAACATGATAAAAAAAGAGAGAATAGTCATAAAAAGAGCTGACAAAGGAGGTGCAATTGTAATTGGGGGGGAAATAAATATATTGAAGAGGCTAATAGACAACTGGAGAACAGAGAATATAATCAAAGGCTAAAGCCCCGTTCACACCAAGAACGATAACTATAAAGATAACTAAAGATAACGATATTAGCGTCCACACCAGCGAACGATATCGTCTGTTTATTCTAAGTGCTCATGCGTCTCATGCGTTTAAATTCTTGAGCTTGTTACAGCAGGATGGATTCTGATTGGCTGTCAGTGTTTCATCGTTCATCAGCTGGAAAAAAATCGTTTTGAAAGTGATCACAACTATATCGTTGCTCTGTATCGTTATCGTTATAGTTGTGGTGTGAACTATGCTATTCTTTAATATTGAGAACGAATTTTAGAACTATATCTTTATCGTTATCTTTATAGTTATCCTGCTTGGTGTGAATGGGCCTTTACATTTGACCCTACAGATGGTTGGATTTTTTTTTATTAATTAGATTTTTTTATGGAAAAAAAATCCTCATTTGGCTTCATTTTATATGCTCCCTAAAATCCATAAGAATTTAGAGAACCCTCCTGGTAGACCAGTGATTAGTGGGAATGGTAGTTTAACTGAACCAGTTTCGAAATATATTGACTATTTTATCTAACCAATTTGGCCATGATTACCAGCATATATTCAAGACACTACTGATGTATTGAAAAATATTCAAGAGTTGAACACTTGTATGGTAACCATGGATGTTGAGTCTTTATATACAAACATTGACCATGAGAATGGATTGTTGGCCTTGGAATATTTTATGAAAAGTAGACCTGAAACTAAGTTACCACCTTCTGAGTTTTTATTAAATTTAACAAAATTGACTCTTAACAACAATATATTTGTCTTTCAGGATACGATTTTTAAACAAGTAAAAGGATGTGCTATGGGGGCATGCTAGAGCCCTTCCTATGCTGGCTTGTTTTGGGGAAAATGAGAAAAAAGATGATGTACTGAACTCTGAATCAAATCCTTACTTACAAAGTACAAAGAAAAATGCGAGTAGAAAATTCTAATAAGGTCTATTTTGTAACAAAATATAGAATGAATGCTGAAAAAAATTTAACAAATTATTTCAACAAAATTGGGTTATTCTACAAAGTGGCGAATTGTTGAGAAATATATTTCTAGATCCTCCAATGATTAGTTTTAGAAAATGTACAACCTTAGGGGACAAATTAGTAGATAGTTATTTACCACCTAACCGTGTAAGTTCTTGGTTAGGGAATAAACCTAAGGGTTATTTTAAATGTCATCACTGTAACCATCGTGATAATGTGGTACAAGGTAAAACATACAAATAAAGTTTATTCTGTTAGACATTTTATTAATTGTCAAACTACCCATGTTATTTATAGACTAGAATGTTCTCAATGGAAGGTGTTTTATGTTGGAAGAACAAAAAGACGATTACTGGATTGATTGGCTGAACACAAATATGCCATCAGGAGGGGTGATGATGAATATCCTATGGCAAAACACTTTAAATTAATGCATAATAGTAATCCTTCGATCCTTAGAATACAAGGTATTGATCGTGTAAACATTACTATTAGGAAAGGCAATAGAGAACTTAAACTTAATCAAAGAGAGACATTTTGGATTTACAAATTAAAGGCCAATATGTATCCAGGATTAAATTAGGACTTGGATTTTACTTGGAATAATGTAGATGTAGCCTTAGGATAATGGATTTAACACTACAAAAACACTATAAATGTATATAGCTGGAAGAGTGTTTTCAAAAAGCTGGATACAATTCGAGAGAGAGCGAGAGAGAGAGAGAGGAGTGTGCTTTCAAATTTGTGCTTTCAAATTTATCTGACATAGAAGTCAATCAGAATTGTACTGTGTATGATTTAGTTATTCTAAAGAAAAATGTGTGTTTGTAATATTCCAAGTAATAACTTGTATAATAAAATAAAACTTGGACAGTCTTTTAGGCTACCGTACTATAGGCCAAATAACATCAGTTTCTTCATCCATCTAGCTTCATTCTGGTGTTGCATGATGACTTTTCTGAATCCCATTAATTCCCAATTGATCAAATCAAGTCATGCTCTAATGCATCACATTATGAGAGTAAAATGAGTTGTGAATGCTATTTTATTTTATGCATTTAGCAAACACTTTTATCCAAAGCAACTTACAGTGCATTCAGGCTATACATTTTTTACCAGTATGTGTGTTGGGAATCGAACCCACAACCTTTTGCACTGCTAACACAATGCTCTACCACTGAGGCTGTATATTTAATAACTAAGCTCAGTAAAAACATGAGAAAACCTAAGAGCCAGACAGCTCATCAAAAACATGACGTACGCTAAAGTGCTTCGCCGTCAGATTTCAGAGCTATTCTATTAATTAGCCATAGAATGCTGAATGTTCCTGAATACTTCAAAACCACAGTAAAGATCATGTTCCCTGAAGGATTTGTGAGGGAGAAGAAGCATTTTACCCACCTTCGCCATTTCTTTAACCATTACTCTCAGCTGAAACTATTACTCTCAGATCCAGCCGTCAACCTTAAGTTAATAAAGCTTTTTAGTGTGCTATTTGTGACATTTCTCTGGAGGTAGCAGTACATTTCTCCGCAATGCTTTCACGGCAACCTATATTCTAAATAAAACATAACATCAAAAAGGCCTCTAACCAGCTTGCCTTCAGGCTAGTCTTCAAGTTAGGGGGGAAACAACTGGCTGGTTGTGACGTCAAGGCATGAATATTAATTAGGTCATGCTGACTTTGCTAAGTAACCTTAACAGACCGCCTGTTCATGTAACCAAATTAATATTCATGAACCCAGCATAGTAGTATTCATAAATTTAGGTCCTGGGCAGATATGTTGACAGATGTTCAGGACATACTGTGCTGGTTTGGGATGTTAGTTTTAGTTTCATCATTTTTGCATGGCATTTTTTCTTTCTTAATACATGGAGGACAAGTTACCTTTAACTAATGGGGGGGGGGGGGGGGGGGGGGCACAGGGTCACAAATGTATCTGTTTCTGTTCATCAAAAAAAATAAAATAATTGATACTCATTAAACATGTTTCTTGAGCAACAAATCAGCATATTAGAATGATTTCTAAAGGATCAAGTGACATAAAAACCTAAGTAATGAAGCTGAAAATCCAGCTTTGCATCACAGGAATAAATTACATTTTAAAACATTCAACTAGAAATCAGTTATTTTAAATTGTAATCATATTTAAAAATATATATATTATTATTTTTACTGTAATTTGATCCAATAAATGCAGCCTTTCTCTATATACATGGACCAAAAATGTAAGCAGTAAAATACATCTGTAGCTATTCTAAAGTAGAGAGATCCATATTTACTGGATGCTGCAACTCCAAATATGCATCTGGACCCTCAGTGTATCTGGCCTTGTGCTGTTTGGTCAGGTATCTAAGCGCTGTTTTTCTCTTCTTGTGGAGGTTTGCGCGTGGTGCCTCTCTCTCTGCCCCTGTAACATTCAGCCTACGATATGAAATAATGTTCAGAAGCAGAAAATTAAAGAGAATATCCCATTCAGTTTAATATGAAGTGGCACCATACAGTGCATTTCTAATTAGTGTCAGGGTCGACTAATTATAGACTGTGAAGAAGCCTTTAATTTCACATTACTTAGGAAGGTTGAGGAGGAGGATGGCAAACAAGCAGGAGAGGTTTAGTTCTCTCTCGCTCATTCTGTTCTGAGAGACAGAGACCTCGTACCTGCAGATGAGCCAAGCTCATAAAATAATGACTGTTCAAGTGGATTTCACAATGTGTTGTTGTATCAAAGGAAGGCCAAGTCAATTGTGGTCTTCATAATTGTCCTGAATAGTCATTTTAATAAATCATGGTAATTTGTTAATAAACTGGGGTGATCAAATACAAATATTTAAAAGGAATCGTTTACCCCAAAATTAAACATTTTCTGAAAATGTACTCACCCTCACGCCATCCAAGATGTTTGTTCCTTCATCTGAACAGGTTTGGAGAAATTCAGCATTGCATCACTTGCTCACTGCACTGAATGGGTGCCATCAGTACAAGAGAATTTAAGAAGAATGTACCTTGTTTTAAGACTTTTCTGATTTTTACAGGAAAACAAAACGGAATACTCATTAAGAAAACTATTTTTATTTATTTTTCTAAAAAAAATGGGCATCCGGTGTATGAAATATTTGATAAATTTGATGCTCATCTGATGTTTCCAGCTTTTTTTAAGTTGCTAAATATCTATGCACCACCATCTGTGCCAACAGCCATTGCTAAACGCTCATTCTAAAAGCTGAAGCTGGTAAAAGCAAAAATCTGAAACGTGTGCAGACAAAAACAACTTTCTGATCTCCTGCTTCTGGCCATTGTGAAGAAAACCTCAATCAAGAAAAGCAAAGATATCAAGATTTTACAATACATGAACAGGCACAGATCCATATAAATAAATGTGCATAATTTGCATTATTGTAATCAGCAATTAAAAGTTAGAAAAGCCATCTGAAATAAAGTATAAAATATGAAGTATACAAGATTACTCTGCCTTTTAATCATAAATCTAGTGCAATGATCATTAATGACAATCCTGCATGTCTCATTGCATGGCTACTGATCAAATGTATTGTGTAATGATGCAGTGTGATGATTCCCCCATTTTTTTTTTCAGACTTATTTTTTTCTCCCATTTTGAGTCACTGCCCCTCAAAATGTCTGTGTGCAGCCCTGTAAAGGAGGAACGACATGACACTGATAACTGCATCCACAAATACAGGGAGTCTGACAATTCATTTTAAGAGCTTCCATAAAACTTTTGGAGGACAGATGTGCATCGTGTCCAAATGCTTTGCAGTAATAGTTTCATAGTTACATTTTGCACATGTTTTTAATGTCTATATTTTATGCCAGACATGTCTTGTTTTAATGTCTCTTGTTTACTGTTTTGTCCTCTACATTGAGTCAAATATAAGACAGATCTTGCACATTTAACCCTGGCTTTTTATGAATTATTTGAGGTGCTTCTTCTAAATCGAACATTAGTATGTCCTGAATAGGTAAAAAAAATTCAAATCTGTGGTAAATGTTGACAAAATCATAGAGATTGTTTGCTTGTATGTTTTTTTATTTTTTCAGCAGATCATTATTACCCTGTTGCATCCCTAATGGATATTATCCCCTTGCTTCTAATTTTAAATATATAGGCCCTTTCACACTAGGGATTCAGTGCAGAGCTCATATCAGTAAAATGTGTGGCTCTCACCACATAAAATGTGTTGCAGACAGCATCACAGATGGGAAATAGGTGGTAAGCTGTTGTAAGTCTGTGCTCCGTACCCAAAGCAGAAACTGTGTGTTTGAAGAGGTCACTCATAAACACAGAACCCCTGTCAGATATCAAGTACTTGGGAGCGCCATGGCTAGCAAACACTTCACTGAGAAGCTTACTGGCAGCAACCAAAGCTGTAGCTTCCCTCACCGCGCACACCTCAATCCACTTAGAAAAGTAATCTACAAACACAAGGATGTATGCATTTCCACTCGGCGTTCGGGGCAAAGGGCCCACAAAGTCCACCCCAGCATATTCCCAAGGATATTGGGGGCAGATTGGAACCATGAAGCCACCAGGCTTTCTCTGGGATGGTTTAACAAATTGGCAGATGGCACATGAACCCACATACTTCTTCACACCTGACAGCATGTTGGGCCAGAAAAATCTCTGCTTAAGTCTTGTCACCGTGTGACCTGCCGTGGGATGGTCATGATAATACTCCAACAGAGACCTTCTGACAGTCTGGGGAGCATAAAGCTTGAACTGTTTCATGGGGTGTAATGTACAAGAAGATTTTTGATCCTTGTGATACAGAAGACCATCAAGAACAGCATATAGAAGATCTTCTTCGGAAGACACCCTTTCACCATCCTCCAACTCCCTGAACAACTTTCCAATGTCGGGATCATTCAGCTGCAGACTTTTCAACTGATCACTGTCTGTAAACAACACAGACGGCAATGAGCACAAGTCCAGACTTCCAAGAACAGCATGATCAGGGAGAATGTCAAACGGCTGACCACAAGAAGGTAGAGGGTTCCTTGACAAACTGTCAGGAACACTATTGGACACTCCTGGTTTATGTATTATCTCAAAATCAAAGTCTTGCAACCGAAGTGACCACCTAGCCAGTCTTCCAGTGGGATTAGGTCGTGATATCAACCACTTCAAACTGCTGTGGTCAGAAAAAACTGTGACGTGCAAACCTTCAATGTATGGTCTGAAATACTCAAGTGCCCAAATTACCGCTAGGCACTCCTTCTCAGGAGTAGAGTAAGGACGTTTGGACTTGTGCAAAGTACGGATAGCATAGACAACTGCACAGTCCCTGCCTTGCTCATCCCTTTGCATTAAAGCAGCACCCAGACCAACATCACACGCATCCACGTGAATGAAAAATGGAAGTGAAAACTGCGGAAACCTCAATATAGGTGCAGACGTCAGTTTATTTTTAAGGAAAACCATAGCATTCTGACAGTCTTGTGTCCACCCAAAAGGAACATCGGCTCTCGTAAGAGCGAAAAGAGGTTCAGCATGTGGGGCATATTCATGAATGAAGCGCCGGTAGTAGCTGGTTATGCCTAAAAACTGTCTCACTTGCTTGGAGTTTACTGGAGTAGCAAAATCTACCACGGCCTTCACCTTCTCCTAATTTGGTAGGATACCCTCCTTGGTGACCCGATGGCCCAAGAAGGTAAGTTCCTTTCTACAGAACTGACACTTGTCCTACTTGATTGACAAGCCAGCAGATCTCAGCCTAGCCAGGACTTCCTCAAGATCTCTCAGGTGTTGTTCGAACGTAGGTGAGGTGACTACAATATCGTTGAGATAAACTGCGCATGACTTGTAGATGAGGCCTGCCAGCACCGTGTTCATGAGCCTCTGAAAAGTGGCTGGGGCATTGCACAGGCCAAAGGGTAGAACACGGAACTGGTACAGCCCACGGTGAGAAACAAAAGCGGTCTTTGGCCTAGACGATTCTTCCAAGTCGATTGTGGACACAAAATTTCCTCTTGCTAGAAAATCGAGGGACTCGTCTATCCTTGGAAGCGGGTACGAGTCTTTCACTGTAAGTCTATTCAATCCTCGATAGTCAACGCAACACCTTGGTTCACCAGAAGGCTTTTGAATGATAACGATCAGCGCGGCCCACGGCCCCAATGCCGGTTCAATAATGCCTTCTGCCAACATCATGTCAATCTGCCGCTCAATCAATTCTTTCTTTGCCGGTGAAGTATGGTATGGAGCGAGATGGATAGGTCGGGCCTGTCCACTGTCAATTGTATGCTCAACTATAGATGTATGACCTAGATGTCCATCAAATAATTCAGCAAAAGATCTCAACAACTTGGCCAGCTTGACTTTTTCACCCTCATTTAAAGCAGCCCCATCAACTTTTGTGTCCAGACAAGAAGAACTGTCTTGTAAGCCAAGCAGACTGGGATTCGGCGTCATCACATCAACGCCCTCCAGTTCAGCCTCAGCCTCTGGCACATCCCCCAGAACAACAGTTCTGGAAGGAACCTGGATCACAACAGAAGCTCTCATCATAAAATCCATACCCAAAACAAGCAGGGTTGAAAGATTTTGGATGACTGCAAAGTGATGGTAAAAGCGTTGGCCCATAAACCCAAACTGTAACCACGCTAAACCTGATGGACAACACATTCTTATTAGACTGTGGGGCTAATAATGCACAGGAGACGAGAGGATGGCGTATTTTCCCGAGTTTAATAAAACACCTCAAGCACCGACACACTCGTCCACATACATGGGGGAACGAGTGAGGAAAAGAAAGTACACAAGCATCCAACTACAGTTTGACAATTGGGTGAACCTCCCGAGTGCACAGTTTGGCTTTTTTGCTGCTTACAGTTTGGGCAGTTACGGGAAGTAAACCCCGGCGTCAAACACTTAAAACAATGAAGTTATCTTATGACCGGAACTGACTGTGGAACCTCGGGCACATATTGACCACATGGACCCAAGACTGCATGCAGCTCATGCGCACGCAAGGGAAGGTCCATCACAGACGTCACCGCCGTGCCATAGAGTGCTACCCTGTATTTTTCGACAGCGTGCTTGCATATTAGCTCAATTTGTTCTGGCTGAGGAGGCGGACTTCTCAATTTTCGAAATTCACTCAGCATATGGGCGACAAACGTAGGTAAAGGTTAGTTCGGCATCTGAACCCTGTCTAGGATACCCCTCATAATGCGCTCCTGATTGTCAGATGGCAGAAAAACCTTCCTAAATAGGTCACAAAACTGGGCCCATGTGGAAACATGGGAGCTCAAGACATTAAACCACTTCTTCGGCTCCTTTGACAGAAAACGCGGGAGCTCCAGTAACATCTAGGAATCAGTACGATCCAGTGAAGTCCTGTATATATCGACAGACTGAAGCCAGTCGTCTGGACCCACCTTTCCTTCACCACCAAAAATTAAAGGTTCAAGACGTGATTGATGGAGGACAGAGGCCAAGACCCTAGACGTAGCTGACAAGTCAGCCGAGGCTGTTTGAGCCACCACAGGCCCACTTACATGAGGCATATTAGCAGAAACTGACCTTGAAA
>NW_015506515.1:129479-198156 GCF_001515645.1 Sinocyclocheilus grahami
TGTGTTCCAGTAAGATGAGGATGTGATGTCTTCCACGTGACCAAGAGCAAGCCGAGTGGCCTGGGATGAGTCACGTGAGTGAGGCTCAATTACTGTCTAGGGGGGGAAGGATTGCCTCTCTGAAAAGTCCTCCCCCCCCTGAAGTTTCCCGACCTGGGTCTAACTGAAGCACCCAAGCCTGCAACCGTTGTTTGAGACCTGTTACTTGGGACTTCAGAACCCGATGTCTCTGTAATCTGTACAGTTTGACAATTGGGTGAACCTCCCAAGTGCACAGTTTGGCTGCTTTGCTGCTTACAGTTTGGGCAGTTACGGGAAGTAAACCCCGGTGTCAAACACTTAAAACAATGAAGTTCTCTTATGACCGGAACTGACTGTGGAACCTCGGGCACATATTGACCACATGGACCCAAGACTGCATGCAGCTCATGCGCACGCAAGAGAAGGTCCATCACAGACGTCACCGCCGTGCCATAGAGTGCTACCCTGTATTTTTCGACAGCATGCTTGCATATTAGCTCAAATTGTTCTGGCTGAGGAGGCGGACTTCTAAATTTTCGAAATTCACTCAGCATATGAGTGATAAACGTAGGTAAAGGTTCGTTCGGCATCTGAACCCTGTCTAGGATACCCCTCATAATGCGCTCCTGATTGTCAGATGGCAGAAAAACCTTCTTAAATAGGTCACAAAACTGGGCACATGTGAAAACATGGGAGCTCAAGACATTAAACCACTTCTTCGGCTCCTTGAACAGAAAACGCAGGAGCTCCAGTAACATCTGGGAATCAGTAAGATCCAGTGAAGTCCTGTATATATGAAAGTCAGTCATCTGGACTCACCTTTCCTTCACCGTCAAAAATTAAAGGTTCAAGACGTGATTGATGGAGGACAGAGGCCAAGACCCTAGACGTAGCTGACAAGTCAGCCGAGGCTGTTTGATCCACCACAGGCCCACATACATGAGGCATATTAGCAGAAACTGACCTTGAAACGCCTAGTGGAGGTTGCCCTCGAACAAACGGTGTAGAAGCGGCCAAGGGGTTAGACTGTGCTCGTGGCTCAACAGGAACCGTACCATCATCATGACTCATACAATCAATCATACGCTATTGCAGGTCCAGTGAGTCACGGAGACACCGCTGCAGTACAGCAACCTCGTCCCGCAGGAGCTGCACCTGAGACCGTATGTCTCCTTCCCCACTCGGGGATGTACCCTGTCTTGGCAAATAGTCAGAACATGTCAGTAAGTCAAACAGTTCACGATTTGTGGCCATCTTATACACCCTGTAATTTAATAGCAAATTTCAGAAATATCAAAAGAAAAGTAAAACAAAATATCACATGCAGATGCACAGAATTTACAATGGGTTAACTACAAAATAAGAATAATAAATAGTACAATGAACCTGCTTGTTCCCTTTAGAAATGCGCGTGCTTTCGTGCAGCCTGTATGCTAAAGCACAATAAACAATTTACCTCAGAGAATGTGCACAAAAACATATGCAACCTGAAATAAAGTCGTTTTTTTTCCAGTCTTCCAGAATCAGTGCTCCATGTTGCAGGCGTCAGGCCACGTGAAGTGAGTGAAAAACATGACTGCAACCAGTAATATATTATATCATTACTTCAAAAATGTCCAATCTGGCAAAAACCAAAATAAATATCCGTTTGTCCTCCAAAGAGAAAAAAAAACAATGTCAAATCTCCTAAGTATCGCTTTCTTCTTTATGTTTTTTCAGTCAAAGTTTCGTAGCTACTGAATAACGATCCGTCTCTCCCATCGAAAGAAAAACAAAAATCTGCTCAACTAGATGAAACAACACAAAATTCACCTTCACTCTTTTGTCCTTGCACCTCCAATCGATCCCGAATGAGTCTTCAAAGAACAGCAGAAAATCTGCGGAATGCCATCACGCGTCCTTTTTTCGGGATCCAGGCGGCCTCTCGCGGGAGATCCCGGGACTCTCTAACCTGCCAGCGGTCTTTCCTGGATATAGTTACCCCGCCGTACCACGAACACGTCCGTCGATAATCAATAGCCGCCAGGAGAGACAAGTAAAAGAGATAACTTTGGTAGATCAAGTCCCTGTTCGGGCGCCACATTGTAACACCGAGTTGAAATGTTAAACAGCCCAGATGGGAAACTGTGTGGGGCTAATAATGCACAGGAGACGAGAGGATGGCGTATTTTCCCGAGTTTAATAAAACACCTCAAGCACCGACACACTCGTCCACATACATGGGGGAACGAGTGAGGAAAAGAAAGTACACAAGCATCCAACTCAGGTCACAAACAGAAAGGAATAAAATAAAATAAAGCTGTCAGTAGAGCAAGTTATGTCTTCACCTTTTCAACTCGTACAGACACACGCTTTGCACATGCGCAGATGTCAATCTGCCACAAAACTACCATAAATGCTCTAGTGGCCGTTACAACATTAGTAAAAAAAAATATATAAAACACAGTTTTGCACACTATCACGTTGCAGTAGTTCTCTGTATAACACCAGGATGCTATAAAAATTTCAGATAAAAACGTATAAATATCTTCAGATAAATGGCGTAGCAAGTCAGCCCTGGACCCATATACATATATAACATTACATGACTATTCACAAGCTGTTTTATTGATGGTATAAATGCTTGAAAATAATATTTAATGTTCATTATTTGTAGCACGCCAGCCATCTATAATCGCAATAAGCATGCTCTGCTTTTAATACAACACAAATCATAGCATTTAAATTCGGTCAATTTTATCACAAAATACAAACACTAAATGTGTTTTTCCGCTCTTTAATGTGGTGTTCGCCTCAGTTCAAGCGGCATGTGAATCAATCATTGTTTCCTCTTTTCAACAGCACAAAATATAGGTTACATTAATGAATATCAGAAGAAGTTTAAAAAATCATAACAACTGAATAAAAATGAACATCTCATGTAATCTATCAATCAGTGTTTTGAAAATCATCAATAAAACAGCTTGTGAATTGTCACGAATTCAGTCCATGGACTTCCGTTTATTCACCACCAGAGGTCACCCTTTCCATTACATTGACTCTCGCACAACACAAACTGTTGCATAGCACCCTGGACTACATATCCCATCATTCTTTGCACGATTTGCACACTGCACTGATTGCACACAGCTGTTTCTAATCACCTCACTCACTATATAACACCCACTCTAACTACCTTTCTCGGCTGAGTGTTGTTTAGCCTGTACCCCTTTCCGAGTCTCCGTGTTTTCCTTGTTTTGCCTTGTCTGTTTTTGCGGTTTCTGATCTTTGCCTGTTTTCTTGGATTTCTCCCTCTCGTCTCGCCCCTGTGATTCTGTCTGCTGATCGGTGACCTACGCTAGCCCTGGGACTACTCTTGTGTTTTGCCCACCATATACCTGTTTGCCAGTGTTTTGACCCTGCCTGTTTACCACGTCTCTTGAATAAAGCCTGCAGATGGATCCACACGTCTCACGTCTCGTCAGCCCTGTTACATGAATAGTCATAACAGTCTTAATATAGCATTTACCCCAGAATTGCCAACAATATTGCCAATGGTTTTATTATTTTCATAAATCAGTCAGTAAACCACCACAGTCTTTTTTTTTTTTTTGAGTAGGTGGGATTTTCACATGCATTAACTTTATTCATGAAATATAACACAACTTTAATCTCGTAATTTTTACTTTATTCTAAAAATATTATGGCACTAAACGCTGCCATATTCACTAAAGTACTTAAGGCAAACACTCTTGGCACAGGAGCCCAAAACACAAAAAGACAGAAAAAAGAAAGAAAGAAAGAAAACTATTCACATTTTAGTTGTGATTAATTTAATATTTATTATTAATTTAATTCTTTTGGCCTTTCTTTCGGCAAGTTTATCCAGAATATCCTTGGTGTTTAATTTAAGGCTTTGTGTATTCTCAGTGGAGAGAATGGCTTATTTCAATAAAAGAGAATTTAAATGAAAGACAGCTAATTAAATGGTGTAGGTGTCACTGAAGCTATATGTGATACAGTCTTTTCAACTAGCTAGCTACCAATCTCACACAGTTTTTTTTTAATTATTAATTATTATTATTAATTTTTTTGGCCATTTTAATTAAAAGGTTGCCCTCCAAGGGCCCCCAATAAACCCGGGCCCATATGCACGTGCATACCCAGATGCTATGCCCCTGCTTCATATGTTATAAGTCAAAGATCCATCTCACAGGCAAAGATTTGCTCATTTATACAGGAGTAACAACTGCAAATACAACCCTTTCCAATCGGCCCACTCCGAGTTAGGGCTGGGACAATAAATCGATACATCGTGATTCGTGGATCGATTCTGAGATTTTCGGAATGCATCGAGATTCTCTCTCGAATCGATTCTGAGCATAGTTTTTAACAGCAGATGGCGCTCTAGGCTAGTTTTTAACCACACACTCAAATGCTCACGAAGAAGAGTGCTTGTGCGTTCGGCTGGTTAAATGTACTAGCACATCAGCTTTTATGATGCGAGATTAATGTAAAAAAGGAACCAGACGAGTCCTCTGCACAATGTGACTTTGCTGCAGCCTGGAATTGAACTGCTGGTTTCGTCTGGTCAGAGGAGAACTGGCCCCCCGACTGAGCCTGGTTTCTCCCAAGGTTTTTTCTCCATTCTGTCACCGATGGAGTTTTGGTTCCTTGCCGCTGTCGCCTCTGGCTTGCTTAGTTGGGGACACTTCATTTCCAGCGATATTGTTGACTTGATTGCAAATGATTGCAAAGATACTATTTAAACTGAAATGAGCTGGATTATCACATCACTGAATTGAATGATGAACTGTCTTTAACTGAAAAATGAGTGTTTACTATTGTCATTTTGCATTATTGACACACTATTTTCTTAATTAATGCTGTTCAGTTGCTTTGACACAATCTGTATTGTTAAAAGCGCTATATAAATAAAGGTGACTTGACTTGACTTAAACACAGCCCACTGGGAACATCCTTGTAATTCGCGTCAACCTTTTCGAACTTTATGAATGATTATTTTAGGTTCAAATGGTGCGTGTGTAAGGAACTGGAAGCAAGCAGAATACGGCTATTTCTAAAGCATGCAGTGCCATCTGCTGTTAAAAACTAAGCTCAGAATCGATTCAAGAGAGAATCGCACTGCCTTCAGAAAATCTCAGAATCGATGCAGAATTATTTCTTGATTTGCGATGCATCGATTTATTGTTCCAGCCCTACTCAGAGTGGAGCTTGAACCAGCAACAGTGCTAACAAGGATGCTAAAGGCATCTTCTTGTGCACCTCTGGAGGTCAGGGGAGTGAGATTTACTGCATAGCCCTTACCAGCTGGTCTCCGCTAGACTCAACCCCCTCAACCTAACTCACATACGAGTCACAAGCCAACTGGTCAGAGCTGTGCAGGTAAACCTCACTTCCCTCCTCTCAAGAGGCACATTAGCGATTGGCGCTAGAGGCTACGGTCTTTAGCTTCCTTGTTAGCATGCCCACCTCCCATGTTGGAAATGCTGGTTTGAATCCTGCTCGGTGTGGGAGTAGAACCAGAGGGGTAACATTGGTGCCATGACCCAGATGGGAGTGAGGGCTAGCGGGGTGTGTGTCATGGAGACCAGCTGGTCAGAGCTGTGCAGGTTAAGCGCACTCTTCTGATCAAAAGTGGTGCACCAGCGACTGACACTAGAGGCTGCGGTCTTTAGTGTTCTTGTTTGCATGCATGCGTTCCATACTGAAAACGCTGGTTTGAATCCCATGATCAAGTGAGGGAAGTAGAACCCTTAGGGGATACACCTGCATTGTGCCATCTTTTACTTACAGACAGTACACTCTGAACACACTTTGAACCAATGGAGTATAACTTTTAAGCCATCTTAGTTCAGAATTTTTCTCATTCAGGTGAATCACAACATAAAAATGGGAGTGGGCAATCACTGCCCAGATCTTTTTTAGTGATTGTTTCTGCTGAAACGGTCTGATAGGTGGATGTTTCTGTGAAGGCTCATGATTTAAAAAGTATTGAATTGATGGCACAGATAGAAGTACATGCAATTTTTAACCTTTGAAGGTTTTCCATCGTTTAAAAATTGTGAAAAGTCCATGTATAAATACCCTCTGAAATGCACAAGTTCCCTCATGAGGTGGTTAAAGACGCATTCCAGACACATCTGGACAAGTGTAAATGCATTTGGTTGTTGGCAAGCCACGCATGCAGAATGTCGCAATGGCTGTGCAAAGCTTGGGAGCACACAAAAACTCGCACTTCAGGGGCCATCAACCAAAAACTTCCCTCAAAAGGAAAGCAATCATGAATGGACCGAGGGGGATACCCCCTGAAAGCAGTCCAAGAGGGAGCTCCCATTTTGGAAAAAAATGAGCCCAGGGGAGGCTCCTCCAGAAAGTGATGGCAAACAGACCTAGAGGGGCCTCGCATTCTGTAACTTGCACAGGGGCCCACACCATGCTTTAATCCCATCAAAACAGTGAAAAATATATGTGTATAAGTGTGTTGTACTGCCCCTCGCAGCCACAAAGCACAACAACACACATCTCCACAGAAATGACCCACTGGATATGACGATCTTTCTTTGGCAAGCAGAAATGCAAACTGCTGCAAATGAAACTCAGTGTTCAACATTGCATCCAGAAGCTCAGCAAAGTCATTAAAAGTGGTCCTTGTTGAAAAAAAGCTGCTGGTTTGAGCTGGTTTAAGCTGGTCAAGTGCTGGTCATGTGCTGGTCCTGAGCAAAAGCTTGTTGCTTAGGATCAGCTCAAACCAGCAGCCATACTTCAAAACATACCTAACCAGCATATGCCTTTTTCAACAGGGGTGAATGCTAAATTATATTCTGATGTATCTTTCTATCCTCTTGCAGTCTTTGATCTTGAAATCAGCTAATGGTAAATAAAGTACAGTACATATCTGTTGATTTCGGTTACACAAACTGCTGAATTTGTATACAGCATGGCAACTGAAGATTAGATTAATTTTGTGGAGACATGTTTATGTGGCCAAGTGTAAATGGAACCATTTTAACAAACATGTTAGCTATCCGTTTTGAGAAAACGCATGGATTGGTGAAGTCTAAATAGGTCCAATGCACAATTATAATAAACAGCATGTTATTATCCTTTGGTGTGGAAACCAGTATATTTATCATTATGGTTATCTTTCTTGTTGTGAATGGACTTTAACAGAAGGTAACTTGACCAAGTCAAGTCCAAATTTTGTTGCTATCTGTGCACCATTATTTTTGCAGGCCTGTTTGAACCATTCTTTGGATGATAAATGGGCATGCAACAACTTACCTTGCTCCACCATTAGCTGGAACAGTTATCTGAAATATAAATTGTATATGTGGAAATGTGATGCATCTTTCAAGAACACAGACAATTCTTATTCTCAGTTTATTGGGGACTGGTACTGGTAGCAGCCCAATGAGATCCATCTCTGTGCTTGAAGGGCACTTTATGATTAGCAGTGACAGCAGGGGGCAAGGGCCAGGGGGGTAGACACTTGCACGAGGTCCACTGACACACCTTAGATGTCTGAAATCCTCTTGGCAGTGTTCTTGGCACCAAGATAAAAGTGTCCCCTCACCGCCTCTGTCTTAGCTTGGGGGAAGGCCAACCACTTCTCTGTCTTAACTCTCCTGGATGCCTCAAAGCACGAGAGTCCATTCTTGATTATAAAATAAAGAGAGGGAATCTCAACAAGTGTTCTTTAAACATGCACACTATTGCTGTTTTTGCCTGAAGATTCATCCAGAAGGAGGCAACAAATCTTGACTTTTGACTCTTGACTCTTTGGCCTTTGCATGACATCTTGCTCTATTTGAAAACATTTATGCAGCTCTACATGGTGCCCTGTCTGGACATGGTGGTGGCCTTTTGGAAGTGGTGCCCCTGGGCAAGTGCCCAATTGTCCATATGGTTTATCCGGCCTTGTCATCTGGACAGTGCTTTTGCAATATGTTTACCAAGCAATCACATACTTATATTCTAGAGTATGTTTCTGGTAATTTCTTTAGAACACTATAGGAACAAGCACTGTTCACTGAGTTGCTTGTAAGTTTTCTTGCACACCGTTGCTGACCTTTGTAGATTATCCCATCGACATGATCATCATTGGCAGAAACACATCTTCACACCTATCAGTGTCATTCTGGCCTGGGCAGTTCCAGTCACTGGCTCTTGGCAACAAGCGAGCCTCAGAGAGAAGCAGCAGGTAAGCTTGCTTTCCACTTCAAATCTGATGCTTGTTTCTTTTGTCCTCTCAAGGTGTGAATGAAAAGTGGTGCTGTCCACTCCTCAGCTGTCCACCAAGCATTCACGGAAAACAGCCACTCACCTGTCAAGGTTTTCACAGTGGACACTCAATCAAAGTCCCTTTGCTCCTATTCTTACTTCTCTGCCTCTACTGTCTGACACAATGGGTAGATAAAGAGATAGACATGTGGATTTTTAGAAAATCAACTCTCAAAACAAATTTTTACTGTTTCTAAAACCTGTCTTTTTTTCTGAATTGTGTCAAAACTTTGCATCAAACATAACATTTTCATTCATTTTATAGTGGAAATTGTGGTGATGTAAATGACAGGTTGGATTTTTTTCAAAATGGCTACCTTCTTTTCCTTGTTATGACTACCATTATACAAATACACACAATTAAGTAATATTTTCACACTTTTTGAATAATTGTGAATAATGGAAATAATACACTAAAAGAAGTTATATTTTCTGTGAAACCACAACCACAACTGAGGTGTAGTGTCATTTGTTTACAAATACTTTTCAAACAAAATTATAGAAATAGTTTATTTTACTTTTTTAAGTTGTATTTTTGGGATCCTTGGCCTAGATAGGCCAGTAGGAAATCATGTAAGAGGAGAAAGAAAAATTGGAACAGGACTCAAACTCAGGTCACCTGAAGCGCAACGGCACAATATGTCAGAGGGCTTGCCCATATGGCTATTTCTCCAACATGTTTGTTTTACTTTTTTATTGCATTATAAAAGTTGTAAAAATGCCAAAATATGTTTATGATGCATAGTCAAATTTTAAGATTTAAAGTCTAAAAATGACAACTAAATGAAACAACATTTTCAATTTCCATTTTTCTAAAATTCACAACATTTCTTCTGCAACTTTGTGTATTTTTTAACCAAATATTTTTGAAACATCATGCTGTTTTCTATTTACTTTAGAGAATCCTTTTTCATTCAGACAGATTATATATGTGTGTGAGAGAGAGCCACACATTACTTATTTATTTATACAGATGTGGACTTAATACTTTAATAAAGTTTAATATATTATTCCACTATTTAAAAAAAAAAAAAAAAAAGAGAATGAATGAATGAATCTCCAATTATATTTCTTAATGATGTTGATTCATTTCCTGCAATAATCATTCGTTTTCAAAATGTAAGATTGAAGCACTAGAGTTTTTTGACCATGTAACATCTTCTTCTTAAAAGAATATTCAGTGCTGTTCAAATTCAACCCACTCACTCACTGGTTTAACAACTCAGTTCTAACAAGCAACCTAGAGCTCAAAGTTTTGAAAAAAAAAATTTTTTTTTATACTAAATTGTCATAATGAAAAAGAAGTGAGTAATAATGTCATTTGTTTACAGATTTCACACACAATAAATACAATATATGTTATATTAATTTAGAAAAAAAATTTTTAAGATGCATATTGGATGCTATTCAAAATTAACTCATGCTCACATATCACAGTGTTGTAAAGAAATTTGACAATTTGTATTCAGTGCTGCCTTAATTTTAACGCCTAACCTCCCGCTCACAGTTTTGAACGATGAAAGTTGTATCAACCCCCATCAACATGTTTCTACCAACCAAACCAGCACAGTAACACGCACACAGTACATACACATACATTATGTATCTATCTCTCTATCTCTCTCTCTATACATAAGTGTACAATTATTGCAGTGTTTTGGTTGCTTATGTATGGCTTTGTGTTCTATGTGTCTTATTGTTTGTTGCACTGGTGGTGTGTTTCATTTGACGTGTATTTCTTCCTGTGGCAGATTAGGTGAATAATTAATTTCCTCTCCGATATGGTAGACTGGTTGTAATTAAAGAGAGAGGGGAAAAGCAATGAGATGCCTTGCTTCTATCACTTTCTTTCTTTCTTTCTTTCTTTCTTTCTTTCTCTCTCTCTCTCCTCCACACGAAGTCAGAGCCTCATAACACAGCCGCACACACATAAGAGAAGGAAAGCTGAGACTATAGCGAGTGTGTCCTTTAGAAGACCCCCAGAGCTGTCATGGCTATTTCAAATGCAGTTCACAAGAAGGAGCCATCTCATTATTTGGGCCATAGCTCTGATCACACACTCTACGAGACCAGTCTGGTCAAACTCTCATTCAAGACTTAGAGTCAGGGACAACATGCTTTGTGTCTTGTCTTAGTCAAAGATGACAAAGAATGTTGGTTTTCTTTTGTTTTTTGGATATGGACCGATCATATATGTGGTGCAAGTAAACAATATTAATGCCAGACAACAAACTGATGGAAGATGTGAACAAGGCAACACAATAAAACCACACTGGAATTCCTTAAGATGAGTCAGTCATTATATAATTACATGATTTTGCAAGTTGCCACAGATGTTTATGTTGAAATTTTAAACAATTTAAAATATATTTACAGTTTCATGATTTACATTTCATAATCGTTATGTTATATATTATATATATATATATATATATATATATATTCATACCTTCATGGGAAATAATGATTCAATAGCTTTGTGTAGCATTGGAGGCAAATGCATACTGTTATATATGTTAGTATTTTAATGGAAAAAATAAAAATAAAAGCCTGGTAACTACTTAAAGGGGTCATATGATGCGATTTCAAGTTTTCCTTTCTCTTTGGAGTGTTACAAGCTGATTGTGCATAGATAAGATCCCTGAAGACCAAAGTCTCAAAACCAAAGAGATATTCTTTATCAAAGTTAAGACTCTGCCACGCCCCCCTAAAACGGCTCGTTCTTATATATATATATATACATATTATAATAACTCTCTAACTTTATTTTCATACCTCAATTCAGTATTTCAGAATTGTAAAATATACAGTCACCAAAATTCCATCCTACAGTGTTGGTAATAAGCTGAATATAGCATCACAGCAGTTCCAACACATGGTTGAAAATGAATACGATTTTTTTCTTTTGCCGTCTCCTATCACTTACAGCACGCGATTAATGTGAAATGGCAGCTGAAAGCATACGTTAAATCCAGCGTTACCGCGTTAGTCGTTACCTTGCTTTATAATGCTTTAAATGATATACTCCCAGAATATATCGATTCAATATATTTATTTTGAATTATAGCGAAGCGCAAGCTGTGTGTCTTTAAGCGGGGAGTTGTGTTCGTCCGACAGGAGGCGTGTCTCCTCCACAGAGCCGAGCTGCTCCTCCATCTGAACACATGAACTACTGCTCCCACTGTACTCACACTCCATCAGCCTGAGCTGCTCTCAACAACCGAGGTAAGGACATTTATCTTCACCGTCACCACACTTTTAGCGGCTCTTACGTTGCTTTTAAATTAATATCGAGTTTAGACGTTGACTAAAGTTTAGCTTAAATTTCACAGCTGGGACGGAACAGTTCAACTGATCAGAATAATGCATGTGCTTTTTTTAAAGGTTAAATAATAACTGAGGTAACAATTACATTGAACTATTAATGTCCTTTGCAAAAAATAATAATAATTAAAAAGATGTGGTTGTGGTGTTATGATACCTTGTTTGTTTTTTTTGTCCACCTTAATTACAAAGAGGGTTATGATGACTTGTAAGTTAATAAAGACCCCAGGTTCGACTGCACGATCCTAGTTTAAAATGCACCGCCCCTCACACACTCTCTCTCTGTCATACACACACACACACACACACACACACACACACACGAGGGGGCAATAACTGATACTTTCTGTCATGTCATCACATATATTTAACATAGAAAACGATTAGGCTTCGGTTGTTAATTATGTATTGTGACATGCATGAACAATAGCATGATACAAATAATAAATCATGATCATTTACATGAGATCTCCATTTTTTTGACAGTGAATACCAAGTCACCATAGTTTTATTGTAGCAGAATCTATATGCAGTAATGACCCCCCCCCCCCCAAAAAAAAAAAGTATCTTTTTCTATTTTTTCCACAAGACGAATAAATACAAGTGCAATTTCAACATTTATACGAAAGCATGTGCGTTGCAGGGTTTTGTGGTTGCTTTTCATCTAATGCAACTGCAGTCATTTGTTAGATTCTTAAACCATGTGAAAAAAAAACAATCTTTTTTTATGAAATACACGAGACAGCGTAGGCTGCACAGCAGAGAGCTTACGGACAAACGGCTGCGCCTGAAGCATCTTCTGAACGTGATATCTATGAACAGAGATGTTACATCCATGCACGGCATTCGCTTTGAGACGTGAAGCATGTTAAAGTAGGAAATGGATGTTGTGAGTGGTCAGTGTTGCGCTCGCGTTGCTCTCGGCGCGACGTCAGTGTGAGTGCAGCAGTGCAGTAGACAGCATTACATGAGCAGCCTGCGCTCGTCGCTGCCGCTTCTGCCTCCTGCGCGTCAAGCGATCCGCTACACTAGCTCTCATCACTCATCCCCGTGTTGCTCTGCTCTTCCAGGCCACCCGTACATGGATTTCTCCTGGATTTCCCTTCTCTAACATGGACGCCCGGTTGGAAGGTTGCTCCTTTGCGCAGTGAGACGGACATGCGGAGCACCGCTGATACGGAGTGTCCTCTTCTGTCTCAGTGACCATGCCGTGATCACATCGCTGACAAAAACACCTCCAAAGCAGAAATAAGTGGGAATCTAACGATCCATCCAGGGGAATGACATGCAGTGCATCGCAGGCATCATGAAGATGTGCTCTCCTCTGGTAACTCATCAGAGATGGCTTGGGCTGTTGCTGCTGTTACTGTGTGTGGGATATTCTCACGGGATGCCACATGTGTTAAGATTCGGTAAGAGCCTCTTTTTTTTTTAAAACACATTTAACAGGACGCCTTTGGTACGCCGTGTAGCTCCTGCTGTTGTTTTAGGGTTGCCGCTATCTGTGCATTATTTTATATCACCCAAAGCTTGAATGTTAAATGAAAGATGCTACCTTACCTTGACTCCCCTCTTCAAAAGAGTTAAAAGCCGGTGCGGATTTGTAGGGAACGCTACTTTTCCAAACACAGAACTTTCTCAGCCCCAATCACACATGCACAAGTTGCGTACAGGTTGTGACAGATGCAAAACCCCTTCCAAACACTATACAATACACTGTTGCATATTGCATCTTATGCATAAGACAATATGCTGTTGCATATTCTCTTGTTCCATATTGTTTCTGAATATTTCATGAGGAGAAAAGTCTGGCTGGGAGGTATTGCAGTGGCATATTTTGTTCTGTTATTGCCTAAGGTCATAATAATTCTATTCTATTCTATTCTAGTGTTCAGGTTACAATAATATCCAATACAATAACATTTTAAAGCAACTTTTACCTGATTTAACTCATATGGGTTGTGTATAAATAAAATCACGTATCAGTGTTTTTAAGTAATATTTTTGACTTGAATAAAACCAGTTAATAATGGTAAAAATGGTAACATATGTTACCATTTTAGGTTACCTTTTTTTTCAGTGCAGATAACACTGAGGGTTTAATATATACACAGTAGGATACCGAGTGTGTATTAGGCACCTGTGTATTTCAGTTTTGGATTGTACCATTGGCGTTTGCTATGAATCATATTTTAAACATCATAGAAAAAGTTAGACATGATTTAGAGTAGGCTTTGACTGCATAGATGTTCTCTTGCATGTTGCTATTAGCAACCATTTAATGAATGCTTTGAGGAAGGCCATCCAAGCTCAGCATCACCTCCCAGAGTCACATGCGCTTTCTTAATAGAGTTGTAGTTTTAACAGGAGCGAACATGCTCGCTTCAGTCTTATTACGGTCAACAATGAAAGAGGAAATTTCCCTGGGAGAGGAAATGTCCAAAAAACGTCAGCAGACTAGTATCAAAGGCTGTTGCTCTCTGGGGTGAGGCCTGTCTTGATGTGCTCCTTTTCCAGTCTCAATCAATACAATCAAATAATGTCAAATGCACCTCAGGGATCCCCGTTGCATAGCCCAGGGCTTCCTTTAATTATGTGATGTAATAAGCTGTTTTTTTTTTTCTCACTCCAGGACACCGGCACAAACCGAAAACACATCACACAATCACACACCCCAGCTACATTTAGCCTTCAAGTCCTGTTTTCATAACTGATTTCCTCAGATGCTGCCTTAAACTGTGGAACTAATGTAACATAATGGAGAGATTTTCCAAATGTAGTTTATCATTATACTGTGCATGGTTTGCAATTAGCAGAATGTGTAAGTACGCTCCGTGCCACAAGGGAATTATTTGAAGCCTGCAAACAAACATTCACAGCTTTTGCGCTTTAATTGTTAGAATGCATTTCGCACATGATTGTGTAAGAAAGCAGCCTGTGTGTATTTACCCTATTGACTTCGTTGTTGTTGCGAACACATAACTGCAAAATGATTGCATGTTTTTCAATATGGCAAAGAATATGCTTTCTTTAAAATCGTATCACATCTTCCATTTTTTTCATTTAACTAGACATTTATTTGCCATGGGATTGTTAAAAATAGTAGCAACAATGTTAATTGGCAGAGATGCATGGATATGGTATGCTTATTATTGCTGTTATTGTTCATGGTGGCTTTGTTTCTCATTATACACTGATAGTCACTGCTGAGCGCTTGGATGTTGTGTGTGTGCATAAAAATAGTGCGGAAGATTGCATTTCTCTTCGTTCCAGTGGGATATATTCTTGTGGGTGTGTAAGTGGCACAGGTTTGTGAATAATATTGCATCTGTGTAGGACAACTGAGGATTTCTCTTCTTGCGCAGCGAAAATACATGATGTTGAATGGGATGATGGGGAGATGGGAAAACGGAACGAGCGCTACTGCCTTTTGCATGTGTCATCACATTCTCCATCTCTGCATTAGGAAGCAGCTGTCTGTGGCAACATCTGGCTCTCAGCCACTGTCCCACCGTCCTCTGTGACTTCAGCTGCCCTTCTCTCACTCTCACACACAGTTCTCTCCACGTCTGGATACATGTTTGATATTTATTGCTTACAAACACTGTTTACATTTCAAAGCATTTGATACATTTAGATGTATTGCATTTTAGTAAAATATCTAATAATATAAACAATAATTACAATATATAAACAATAATTTCTTTGTAAAAAGTGGTAACTTGTAATTGTTATCTTACAGAGCTATTACTACATGATTTAATGCATAAACACGAGTTTTGTTGGTATACATCAATGCATTTAGGTGCATTCCGTGATGTTCAACAATATTTTTGACATTAATAAAAACAGTTAATTTTGATTATTTTTAGGGTAGCATGCATTTTGTATGATTTTATTCAATGAAGTTAGGACTCATGTTAGTTTCTTTCATTTGTAAACATTGCATCTTTGCCTTTGCGATCACAAATAAGCTTCTAGCATCAAGAGGAAACTTTACAAATTTATGTTGTGTTAATTTTAAGAATACGATTGAAATCAGTAAGTCTATAAATGATGTTTCAGATAATATTTGATCACATTTAATAAATGTTAAACATTTAAATATTTACACCTTGTACATTCTTAACAGTATATGTTCCTACTTTCATTGCGCACAACACAACATTTTAGTGCAATAAAGTCCAAAGAAAAAGTTTTTTATCAAAATGTAAAAACTTGCTGCACCTGAAGAGAAACCACAAAAACTTGCAGGCATTTGAATAACACTAACCAATAGCTAAATAGCTATTTAGTCATCTTTTGTCATTTTTAGCTTCAGTATTTTTGATAACTGCTTTCTTTTGTATCTATTTATTGGACTACATACATACTTAATTGAGGTGCATCTGAGAGAATAAAAGCAGCAGAGACAAAGAGAGCTGCACTGCCTTTAACAATTAACTCAACAAATATTAACAATGATGTGCCACAGAGAGATACAATAACAACTAGAGCTGATCGGGTCGTAACACTACATAAACAAAGTCAAAACAAAGAGCTGTCTGGTCAAAAACAATACAATTCACCAGGGCATGCTCTTAATGAGCACAGCAAGACTATCATGAAAAGTCTTTCTTCCTACTGTGTTAGGAGTGCAAGAGCAACAGGGACAAAAGAGCTAAAAGGTCTAAAAGTGCTCATACATTTGCTGCATGCAGAACATCTTATATATAAGTAGGCCTAATTATACTTATAGAATATGTAAATCCATTTCCATTTTCAATTCAAAAGATAGACTTTTTAACAAAAAGACCTTAAAACACAAATGCATCTTTATCCAGAATTAAGCAAGAATTTTTATTTATATATTTATTTAAATTAAATTATAATTTGTTCTGTCATTGCCAGTGTTCTTAAGGATAATGCCTCTACAGGACCAAACAGAACTGTAAAAAACACAATATGTCATTTTCCCCAAACTCACACCATTGTTTGATCCATAAATTGCTATTTCGGGGAGATTATGATTTCATTTGATGGGATTTCCACTTCAAATTAGGACAAGCACATTGAATTAATCAAACCTAAATTCAAACCCACTGGAAGTGGCAAGTGTTTCCCATTAGTGAGGCTGTATGCTGTCCTTCAGTAGTGCTGACCATTCGTTTGCTCCAGTGCTGATTCCATGACCTCCGGTGCAGGCCTACTTCATCAAGGACATACGTGACCTTGAGAGACAAAGGAGAGCATATCACAGGCATCTATATTTGTTTATATGCTGAGCACAGAGCTTAAAGTTCATATCTCATGTTTCAAGGTTGTTCCTAGTGTGTTGTTATTTCACTGTCGATTGACACACTTCGAAGACCTTTGCAAGTGCCTGTTTCTGTTTTTGTTCGCTTAGCTTCAGTAATACTGAGTCTGTATCTGTCGTTAAAATAAATAAATTGTGAATGTGAACATACCTGATGAGTAAGAACAGGCCATTCCCACATTACTCCTACCCACAAGTCTGCAAACATTTTTACTTGCTGAAAAAGATCCTTCACGGAACCAACGTTTTCTTTTTTGTGACTTTCTTGTTTGCCAATAGCAACACGAGGGGAGCCTGGCTATGGAGTACTTGTCGCTTGCACTACCAGGAGTTTGGAGTTTCTTCAGTAATAACAAATAATTAGTGTTATGGTCTCTGTCCAGTGGGCTTCCATATCACAACCCACATCCTTTTTCCTGCAAACTGCAACACAGCAGAGTGATGGTAGTCCAGGTCACTTTAGTTAAAGCTCTCGGTGTGACATTTTTATTCTCACTTGTCATTATTTAACCATTTTTACCCTCACACAGAACTTTTTAGATGCACTGGTCCCACTTTATATTAAGTGGCCTTAACTACTATGTACTTGCATCAAAAAATAAGTACAATGTACTTATTGTGTTCATACTGTTCATATTGGTGTAAGGGATGGGTCAACAGTGTAATTATAAATGTAATTACAGAAATTAATTACAGATGTAATTACATGCAGGTATTTTTTAAAATATAAGTACAATGTAAAAACATGTATGTACACAATAAGTGCATTGTACCAAATGATTAATTTAAATGTAAGTACATAGTTGTTAAGGCCACCTAATATAGTCAAGTCAAGTCAAGTCCCCTTTATTTATATAGCGCTTTTAACAATACAGATTGTGTCAAAGCAACTGAACAGCATTAATTAGGAAAATAGTGTGTCAATAATGCAAAGTGACAATAGTAAACACTCATTTTTCAGTTAAAGACAGTTCATCATTGAATTCAGTGATGTCATCATCCAGCTCAGTTCAGTTTAAATAGTATCTTTGCAATCAAGTCAACGATATCACTGGAAATAAAGTGTCCCCAACTAAGCAAGCCAGAGGCGACAGTGGCAAGGAACCAAAACTCCATCGGTGACAGAATGGAGAAAAAACCTTGGGAGAAACCAGACTCAGTCGGGGGGCCAGTTCTCCTCTGACCAGACAAAACCAGCAGTTCAATTTCAGGCTGCAGCAAAGTCACATTGTGTAGAGGACTCATCTGGTTCCTGTGGTTTTGTCCCGGTGGTCATCTGAGACAAGGTATTTACAAGGGGATCTGTATCTGGGGCTCATCTAGTTGTCCTGGTCTCCATGTGTTTCCACAAAACTCTCAAGGTAACTTAACACTCTCTTCTTCCTAATTCTTGAGATACAACCCTTTCACATAAACAATCTTAACTGTCAGCTCTCATTTGGTTATGTGTCTCTTGTGTCATTTTCCCTGACTTTTCCTTGGGTGCTATGAGCCTACTACGAGAAAATGAGTTCATGAGTTCAAGAGTTCAAGGTGATGAAAAAGTGTAAGTGGATTGAAAGATTCAACCTGAATATATCAATCAAACATTGGTCAGGCCGAGTCGAGGTCTGGCTGGACTAGCTTCACCAGTTAGTTTAAAAGTAAATACTATAAAGCATTACAATATTGTGTTACAATACAATATAAGTAACTAATTACGTTACTTTTGATGGAAAGTAATGCCACAAGCATTGCATTACTTTTGCTTTAATTTTTGTCACCTAGGATGGGCTTGCTTATTTGTTTTTAATAACAAAACACCCAAAGATTTCGGCACCTCACTCTAAATTTCACTCAACACAGGAGAGGTGTCAGTGAATAAATGGGAAAACAAAGTAACTCGCTTTACTTATTTGAAAACATAACTAAGACATTTTGTTGTAAATGTACAAGTAATGCTAGCTACTTGAAAAATGTAGTCTGATTATGCAACTACCCCCAACACCGGAAGCAACGTTGCATTATTTTGCAGAAATTTCGCTTCAGGTCACATTTTTCCAGCGAGTTTGGATTTGTCTTTCATCCCCTGTATGATGCTCAACGCTCATAGCCACCGAAGTCTTGATCTCTCAGTTATATTGTGACTATTACAATCCCTTCCCTCGATCCCCATTGTGTCCTCATACTATTTCTATTTGCCCACCTACAGGTTTGTCCCTGGGTAGAGCTTAATGTTATAGTGCCTCTGCAAGAAGCAGTGGCTTCAATTATATTAACCTTTCCTATCTTTGTACCCCTTGTGTCTGTACTTCCATCCTTATATAAGCTGGACCTTGAAGCCTCGGCCATGGTGTTGCCTCTTGTTTCCGCTCGTTTTTACTCTCCTCTAGACCACTTACTGAACAAAAACATCCTGTACAACATGGACTAGTTTTAATTGCTACCATCAACCCACGTAAATCCATTTTACTCTCTTCAGTTATTCAAGCGAACCTCTGCTCTGATCGTTCTCTGGATCAGTGATCATAGCCGCACTCAAAGATTTGCCAAGCTTCAAGGCACAACCAAACAGCTTCTCCCATTTAAAATCTGCTCAACAAGCCCTCATTTCATAGTTGTCAGTTATTATTCTCTCATGGCAGTCAGCAAACCTGGGCAAGCAGTGTTGGAGGGATTTCCATACTTTTTTTTTCCTGATACAGGGCAAAGCAAAGCTCTTTGTGTATTGTTGATAATATGCATCCTGTAACCACTGATACACATTACCTGCTCTGCAATTCAGTTTGCAGCCACATTTTGACATTTCTAGGCTGTTCTTCTACACACCTAGTCTACACTGACCTCATTTTAGTCATTTAAACTTCCAGCAGCTACCTCAACCAACACAACATGAGCACTTCAATACCCCTGAAACTGATATAGCATCCAGAGATTCTCTTTAGGAAGCTTCTCCAACTTAATTATAGAAAGCCAGCCAAACATGTTGACGTTTTTCAACACCCCAAAGCAATTTTCTGAAATCGAGTTCCACAAAAAAAGATCAGAATTGTTTATACAGTCCCACCAAACAAAACACTAACCAGTATTGTATTGCTAAGACCAACTTGTTCAAGGGTCCTTGCCAAGACCTGAGTAGGTTTAATCAAAAAAGGTACAAAAGCTATCACTGGGTACAAAATGTAAAAATATGTACAATTTAGGAACTAATATCTACATGTTATGTATTAATATGTACCTTTAAGGTACTTATATGCACCCTTTAGGAGTTAATAAGGTACAACGGTGTACCTTTTGAAAAAATACAACTCCAGTGACAGCTTTTGTACCATTTTTCTGAGAGTCTTGAGTCCAACTCAAGACCGAAACAAAAAGAGTCTGAGTCAAGATCGAGTACAAAGCCTCCATGACAAAACCAGCACCATGAAAACATAGATTTTGGACTTGGACTTGGACACTCAACACTGGTTTTTAACTCCTCCGGCCACCTTTTCATGAAACCATGTTGGATGCTATAATCTATAATGTAAAAAGGGGTAACCTGCAATTGTTAGAACTATTTCTACTTGATTAAACCCATAAAATTTAGTTTTGTTGGTATGGAGTAATGTATTTAGGTAGATACAGCCATATTAAATAATGTCGTTGACTCGAATACAACCAGTTAGATGTTACCATTTTTAGGTTACCATTTTTAAAGTGTACCTTTACTGTGTCTAACCTTTCCCCACATTCTCAAGCAATTCTTCATGAATGCATAAAGAAAAAAGATCTGAATACTTAATTTTAGGAGCCTTTTGAGACAAAAAAATGCATTGATAGCCTTGTTTTCTTAATCTTTGAGTGCTTAGTAATAGGTCAGTTTCAAGACTTTGCTCAGTAAGTGTAAATAATACATGTTAGATTATAACAGATTAGTTTTGTTTTGTACCATGTGTATAGCGATGGACCTGAGGATTGAGATGTGCCACAGGGATATAAAACTGGAGCAGTTGCAATTTGCAGCAGCAGTCTCACGGCAGAGAATCACTGCAGGTGTGGAAACGGCCAATGGAACTGCAGGAGAATCGGTCGTATAAAAAGGAGCTAAGCTGCACCATTTGATGTGACCAAAAATAAATTAATAAGAGGATGGGCAGCACAAAACCACTAGAAGAGCAGAACATGTTTGAATATGATGAATATTAAAGCTCGTTTTCTTGGCTCTGAAATAACTAAAGGTTCTACAGCTCTGTTGGAGGATTACCAAACATGAGCAAAAGAGTAAATGCAGATTTACTGATGCACAGAATTTGAGAATTGTTTGGTTCTTGTAAAACATGTTAGTTTGTCCCTTGTGAGATATACTGTATATAATTTAGTATACTTAGTACTATATGGAAATATACTTAAATCTTAAATATGAACTGAATGTAATGTTTTGGGGACACTTAATTACATTTTAATTGCAATTGTTTTAAATGCAGTTTGCAGAATTAAAAGTGCATTTTGACCAACTTACTGTTCTGAAAAGTATATATTTATATGTAAATTCATAATTACTTATGTTGTCTTTGAAATATGGTTACAGTGTACTGCTAAATGTACTGACAAGTATTCGTGGTGAACTGAAATATTTAACTGATGTATTTAAATATGTTTGTAATAACACATGATGGAGTTGCAATTTACTACATTACATTTAATTTAATAAACTAACTTTAAATGTAATATTGAATAGCACACTACAATATAATAAAGTGCTTTAGTCAAAATAAATGTACTTCTTTGACGCACAACAAAAGTTTCTTTTTAACATACTGATAAAATGCACTTTGAAGTAAAACATGTCTCTTTTTAAATACACTTAAGTGGCCTTTTATTTTATTAACATTATATTATCTGCAATGCAGTTTTTAAAATATTATTTTAAGATGTGAAACACACTACTAGTGCACATTCAGTACAATTAAGCATGTTTATTTTTCACAAGGGGTTCACGTGTCTTATTTGTTGCATGTTACTGTCTTGGATTAATCTGTTATGTTTTACTGAGGAGTAACTTTGGAAGGACCAGTGGTAATACAACAAATCAAATATTCATTCTTAAATGAGAAAAATAAAGAATTAGTTAAGATAGGGGCAAGTGCAAACTCTTGGCAGCGAATACAGCAAGTATTAGACCGGCTGGCTCCACAGCAGGAGTTGCGTTGGAATTGCTTTTAGAGGCAGAGTTGCAGGCGATGAAGCAAATGGTAATTCCATTTCAGTTCACAAGATTTCGTTCTCAGCTTGGCTGAGTTGAAGATCTCTATCGGTGGGTAAAAATGTTCTGTTCCTGGGTTATGAAGAGGCTCATGTCGCATATGCATGAGTTTGCATGTGTGGCTGACCTGGGAAAGATTTATATGTAGAGTATTTTTCAAGCTCAAGGCCATTTAAAATAAAACTAAAAGCATGAAATCACATGCGCATGCATGTTAACTAGACTACACATTGTGTGTGAATTGAACCAAAGATACCATTGCTGCCCAATTGTGTTGGAGATTTTGGTCTTTCCCTATTAAAGCTGAAAAGGCGCTCTGCTTGCATGACTGTAAACAATGAGGAAGTATATTATTGCAGAGTGGACTTGCCTTAAAAAGTCTTTGATATGATATCAGCATGTTGCTAAGCAAATGTAAATTTGGTCAAGTATGCTGATCTGTTAAGACCATGAACACAAAGACAGGGATATCATCACAAAACACTGGTGTGAATCTGATGAGCATAGCATACTCTTACATCAGATTTAGTTCTGTGATTGGTGGGGCTAAATTATTGGAATTCCATTTTTGTAGTGTGCCAGTAATGCATACAAAACTTGATGTGCATTTTGAAGAATGTTCTTTGCATAAGAATCGGTCAGAATCACAGACAGACCCCAGTGTTCCACGATTCAATCTTGAGTCAATAATTCATCTTGATAAATTTGAATAATCTCACTGTAGGGTCTGTACAATCAGGCCCGTGTTCACTACAGAAACATGATTTAAAATCTGCTCCAAGAAATCAATATGGATGCAAAGCCAAAGGGCTAGATATCGGAAAGTCGTTCTTTCACTCTGACTAGGTAGTCTTGGGAATTTCTGCTGATATGCTATAAATCCAATCTGAAATGTCATATTAAATGTGGGATCGGCGTTTAGAATGTTAGCAGTTCTCTGGAGGCATGAGGTGCATGCCAGTACCTTTTTTTGATGCTTGTTGTCCACTTCTTGAAGAAGTTTAAAAAAGTCTTTCAAACTGAGATTTACCACATTATGAAATGATTAATGAATGTATGTTATTGACACCAACCTCTTTTAGTCTTGTAGGAGTCACCGCTGTTCCTTTTTCAGTGCTGTTGCCACAGTGTACTGTACACCGCATAGTGTCCAAACTGAGTAGTTTTCTTGAAATTAACATTTAATTGACTGCAATTAATTTTCTTTATATGATGCACTTAAAAAAGTTAAATGACTGTGTCATTTATTTAAAGTGCATTTTATCATGGTCTAATTTTTTTTTATGAGTTTGTTTAAAGGCAAAAAAAATAAAAAATAAAATAAATAAATAAAAACAGTATTTTCAATTTCCATAACAGATAGATTAGAAAATGTATTTATTTGATGTAGCCTTTATTTATAGTAAATAAGCTTATATCATCATAAGTGAAAATTCTACTTTTATATTATAGTTCATTTTGCTTTTGTTTATGGTACAATTAAATTGTAAGAAGCCAAAAAGTTGTTATATTAAAACATTTTATATAAAGTATGGTCTTATATTAAATAATAAGAGCGTAATAAAATATGCAATCTTTCTACTTGATTTTGAAAATACATATTTATTTTTTAATATATATGTCTTTCTTTTTTTTCTCTTGCTCTAAAGTACATTTTTCCCCTGTGTATTTAAATTGCATTTAAATATCTTCTGGCTTTTGCATCAAAAGCATCTCATTATAGCAGTAAAGATTAATTGAATATGTTCTCAAAACTAGCAGTAGGATCAGTAACCATTTTTTTTGCTATACATTCTTTCTTTCTGATATGTTAGTAACTATGTGATAACATAGTCAGTTACATCATCCTTTGGTTTCCAGGTCAGAGTAAATGAGGGCTGGTTCTGAAAGAGGTCTACAGATCCCCCGGCTGATCATCAGCACCATTTCAGTGGAGGGAAAATCTTTAATCCTTTCTTTGTTTTCATCATTCTCCCCCTCACACTTCCTCACCAGTTATCAATTGATACTGCAAAATCAATAGCACGTCCAGTACCCTACAGCCCAAACAGAATCATCACATTCACCAGCAGATGGGAGCGAATCAGGGTGCTTATTAAACACCAGCTCTGCTCGGCAAGACCCATCCCAGCTGACATTTTTGACAAAGATCTGAAAACAACAGGAAGGGAGGGATGGAATCACAGACGGAGAGGCTAAAAGAGACAGTTTTGGTTGTTTTTTTTTCTCTCTCTCATTGGCCTCGTGGGAATCTGACGTAAACCATCGGCCTTTGTGCTCTGACTATCAGGTCACGCTCCGCTGAGAGGAAATTTCACTTGCCGAATGTCGATAGGTCAAGCATAGTGTAAGCACTTCCATGAGAGATTCCACACCATTTCCATCATACAGGCCTTCATTTACAAAGGTCATGAATGTGTGTACATGTGAGGCTTGCTGTTGTACCTGCTAGGAGTTTGAGTAGATATGGGAAATTTTATTTATAGAAATCACTGTAAGCGTGAAAGTTCACCTAAACATGAATTATATACTCATCCTCTTGTAGTTCCAAACGTATTACTAATTGTCATCTCCTGTGGAACACTAAAGCAGAAATGTTGATGGATCACTCTGCTCTTTTCCACACAATGGAAATGCATGATGATCTGTAGAGTCAAGCTCTAGAAAAGGCATGAGAAGCATTTTGCGTCCTCTCTCCCATGTGTTCGAAAGCATTTTACTAGCTCATTGTGATCAGTCATTAGACTCCGCCTCAGACAGGCCATCTGATGTGAACTGCACACAAAACTGAAATCACTTTCACTTGACCTAGCAAGCTCCAATCTGATTGGTTGATTTTCATATTTTGACAACCTGGAAACAAAAACAAAGTTGTGTTTTCAAAGTACGAGGCTGATACAATAAGTGCTTCTTAAGATTGCTTTTCCAGGTTGGAAAGATGTTGATGTTGAATGATATCATGTTACTTTATGCACATTTTGGCACACTTTTAAAGTGAAATATAAAGTGACGGGTTGCTAAAGGCATGTTCGTTTTTTTTCTGAAACTGATAAATATAAATCTGTTCTTTTTTATTACATTGGTTGTTGTATGTATTCTTGCAGCTTGGAAATGCAATGGCGAGTGGTGCTAAACGTTTAATGCTTTACCAGGTGGGTTACCGAGCAAGTTCACTGCATCAGAAAAGCCATACAAAGGAAGATGCAATATAATCTGCAATGTGATTCAATCGATAATCTGTCCCTGTAATCATAATTAGTGTAAAAAGGAGTAAAAGTGTTTTACTGCCATATGAATTGAATGTATATGCATGTTTTGAAAAAATGTAGGTAGAGGCTTGTTCCTATGTCGAGCCTGTGTTGTTTAAGTTTTTTTTTTCTTTATTGGACGTTTATGTGTTTATGTATATATTTTTATACACGCACTTTTGTGTGTGCATGTCTCCACCAGATTCTTGTCAAACCAATTTCACAGTTTTGTCATTAATGCTGTAATCTAGTTTCCCTGGAAGCCCGCAGAGAATGCTATCAGCCTGGGAGAATATGACTCCTCAAGCATTCAGGGTTGGGTTGAGAGGAATCACGGATTGAAAGCAGTGTGCTTTCGTGTGTGTGTGCACATTTGTGTGTGCGTGTAAGTGTGTTCTTTTACCATAGGATGCCGTGGTTTGATTTCCCCAGATGTCACAGTCAGGCTTCATCAGTCCTTTGGAGGAGAAGATTTTAGAGCAGCGAGACTTGAGAGACAGTTAGAGCTAGAGAAAGATATAGAAAGTGAGAGAGAGAAATAAATAAAGGATGTTTCCCCTTAAATTAAACATAATTCTAAAATGCTTGGAGAGACTTTGGGGACTCCTCTTGCTCAGTACTTTCTCAACTAGAGAGCATGCTGTTTAGGAGAGCGTCTCGAGTGTCTCAGATTATGTGTGCAGTTGAAAAGTGTTGGGGAATGTAAATAAGTGCTGTATACTTCAGGGAATACAACGGAGTGAATGTTTGAAAATCTCAACAGATCTGTAGCACAGTAAAATGATATTGAGTCAGATTTTACTGCTATACTATTGTAACGACTCATCTTCGCTCCTATACAACTTGATTCAGAATCTGTTTAATGTGATGTGGATTCTGTTTTATGCGGTTTGGGGTGCTTTTGGCAGAACAATTGAGCCTTACATTGAGATTGGAAAATACAATTACTTCATAGAACTAAACACTATGTCATAGGTGGTTGTTTTCTTAACTTTAAATGAATACAAAAATCAATGCAGAGCAATAGTGATAAATATGGATGGACTGCAGGCTATCCAATGATGAATGAATGTTGTCAAGACTGTGGTGTTATAACACAAAGCCACCATAAAAGTAACCAATTGCTAAATCGTGTGCCATGCTAACACGTGTATGACTTGAATGACACAATGCATTTCAAATATCATCTCTGACAATTTCAATACTTTATATCATCTTTAATTTTAGACAAATGTTGTGATCTGTATCGTTTGACAAAGGCCTTTGGTAGCCTCCCACCTGTTAGACGTTTCCTGTGCTAAATGTAATTCATTCATTAGTATTGAAAGATATGCGAGTACATTGAGTTCTTCCCTCCTGACGGCTGATCTTTGAACTCTTCCTGTTGGTAAATGAGTGTTACATGATGTTACGCACAGGTCACAGCTCTTGGGATCTTTCACAGCTCATTATTACATGGGTGACAATGCCTGCTACGTAATTCAAACTAACAGAGGCCTGTGTGCCATGACTGAAAGAATCTATAAAATGTGCAGCGGTGTACACACTAGGAATACATTAAGAATCACATTATGAGGAGAATTCACTGATTATGAACTGCACCTGATTCACTGAAGGAATTGGGCGAATCAGGTTCAAGCTTACGATTTTTTTGCATAACTTGTCAGTGAACTATGGCTATGTGTAGTAAATGCTACTCCATCTGAAAGCACGTGATGATGATTTCCTGCTGATTACAGAACCGGCTTTTTTAACAAAATGCGCATGACAATCGCATTCGATTAATCGTGCAGCCCTAATCTCAATACATTTAGCTGGTCGAACTATTGTGAGTGATTAGTGACAGTCATTAAATTTTTGTCCTGAAACAGCATGCAAAAGTGAAACAATTATTCAGTTAATTCAACCCATGTTTTATATTTGTACGAAACAATCAAAATTCCTATGCTTAAAAAAAAACAAAAAAAAACTGTCCTATGCTTTTCCTTTTAGACTGATTGCAAACATTTTAACAGTGGATTTACTCACGAAAACAAACCATTTCCTCCCACTTGTTATGCATATTTATCACCATTTCTGGTCCCTCATCAGGAAGCTTCTTTGTTGATGACTCATGAAGACTTTACCTGATGACTCTTGTTAATTTTGACTTCATATTTTCATATCGCATTAAATATGACTACTTTCACTGGTCAACCGCAGAAGAGCTAAAAACAGCAGTACAAATATGAATTTAAATGCATTTAAATTTGATGCATGTTTTTGATCGATTTTGTTCATGATTTTGCTATCAGTCTAAACAAACACCTTACGATATCTTGAGAATGATAATAATAATAATAATAAAACATGAAGCAGCCATTCTTATCCGCTTACTCTCAGTATTGCACCAAACTCACATAGGCACACAGAGACAGCAAACAGCAATAGAAAAAGTGATGGAGAAGAATTTATTGGGCGATATGGTGAGAAAGGAAGCACTCCTTTAAACTGTCACTTTATTGAGGAAGGCTCAATTCACTGTCACTCTTGTGTTATCTGATCAGTGAAATGTCACTCACAATGTGGACTAACTCGCTCATACATACACACACACACACACACTGTGAAGAGCTTCTATAAGCTCTTCACATTCCCTTCTGCATTTCTACTTGTGCTGATCTGTTAGTGAAATCTCTACATGGATGGCTTGGTAATAAATAATAATAATAATTACTGAAAAAAATTAGAATAAATAATATACAGAAAATGTTACAATTCTCCATAGCAGGCTTTATGTGAACTCATATTGGATGTTAAAAAAGTCAAACGTCAATAAGTGAATGTGAAGTGGAGCTAAAGCACAGATTTGTCCCTCTTCCTCCTCATCAGGTAGAACTTCCTCTTCCGCCACACGCTTGACCAGTCGGATTCACTCGGCTAACAGATCGATGCTGAAAACCCAAGCATAGCTAAATGAAATTACTCTTACCCTGTTGCGTCAGGCAAAAAAGGAGGACAAAGCATGAACACAATGCAAATGGCTTTCTTTTAAGGTTCAAGAAACACACACACATAAAAAAATAATGCCAAGGACAGTACATATGCATCCAAGTGCAAGCAAAAGTAGACATTGTTTACCTTACTCCTTTCATTCTTTTGTTCTTATCATTATATTTGACTTTAATTTTATTTTCTCTTTTATCTGGGCATGGAGCTTGGATGTCTGTCCTCTAAAACAGTGTAAATAAAACAAACCTTGGTGCGGGAAGCTTTCAGCGGACTGTAAATCACAGGCTGTCCATTACTTACTCAAAAAGTGATTCCTCTTTTCTACTTATTTGCGGTTGTTTATTTGTCTGCAGTGTCATCTGGGGAGTTTTGGCAGAGGGAACGATGCTCCGTACAGACCAGGCAGGTTTTCTGTAAACATCTGCACCTCCTCATTTGCATTCTCTCAGCTCCTGAAATTAGCAGGATGAGGCTAATACAATCATTTTATAGAAAGCAGCAATATTAGGTCACCATCTGTCAACTGAACAAACCTGTTCTTAACTCCACATGAACGATGCAGCTTTAAAACACACACTAAACAACTTTTTATGCTTTACCCCTAGGATACATAAACAGAGACAAACTAACTTAATAGGAGAAAAAAAAACATACACAATTTACTTTCTTGATATTTCTGGTATTCTGCAAAAAAAAAAATTGTATTCATTGGTTAAGAAAAACCCAACATAGACTGTACCTACATTTTTGCAGAACTTACCTATACGTGCAATTCGCTGCAAATTCCAGCAGCAATGGTGGCAGTAAAAGACCAACAACTTTTATGACACATTCTGATCATGGGGTCGATTATTAAAGACTTTCTTTTTTGTCTACCAAACATTTTACCGTAGTGCTAATACAATTTGATGTCTCCATATGGCCTTTCTGACATAGTAAACTTGCTCTGTAGCCCATCTGGTACAGCACTCGAGTATGCGATCTGTGAAATATGAGTCAATATAAAAGAGATAATAGACTCATAGAAACAAGCAAAAATGGCACAGTTGCTGCAGCAAATATGTATTTATCTCAGATTTTCTTTTAACACCACCGATTAGGTTTAGGGTAGTTGGTACATTATTTTGGTAACAGGATAGATTAATCTTTAGGACATTTTATTTCCAAATTACTGCAATATTTACAAAAACCTATAATAAAAAGTAGTCAGATTCACATCCATCTTTTTAGAATAAAACTAAACATACTTTTAGTTCCACTCAAGTATTACAAAATGTGCAAGGAGCTATGTAACAATTTTACAGAAACGTCACAACAGGCACGGTTTTACACTGAGCTTGGGTTTCAAAAAAACATAATTTTTGTATTATGTCTACTCTTTGTAAAGGGTAAATTCTTTATGGGATTTTAATTTACCAAGTTCAATATGTATTATCAATAACAACATTTAAATATTAATTTTTGTATTGTATATGTACATGGGAGATGAACAAATGAACATGACTGAAAGATATAATCATGCATATAATCACGTTCTTAATTTTTTTCCATTACATCGAAAATTAAAATGAATTTCCTTTTTAAGAAAACCACTGAATCCAATACAGTAATTTAGAGCTCCTTCATGTACTAATTGTGGCATCATCCTACTTTCTTTCTACATTTTTGCATTTGCTGACATACATTTTTATCTACACAGTGTTCTCTGGGAATTGAACCCACAACGTTTTCATTACTAACGTTATGGTCTACTATTAGAGCTATAAGAACACTGCAGCTCCCGTGAAACAAAATAACATTTAACACCTTGATTAAATCTCCACAGACAAACAGCAGAAGCGACTGATTTATTTTCTTCAATTTATACATGCAGTGTGAAGAAAAGCCTGTCATTTTTCTCAAGTGCCATTTTTTAAAACAGCAAAACTGCAGCCAAAACATCCTTCATGCAGCAGCTCAATTGCTGTCAGCAACATGGATGATAAATGAGTGTATGTTTGAGAGAGAATACTGTGTGTTCTTCTGTTAGCGAGCTCATGAATGCTAAACTATATCAACACTATTAAATGCTTAATAAATAAACGTATTATTTTATTAGTATTCAATTACTATTAAAATGCAACACCGTTCATGACAACTGTGCATAAGAGATGGTTTATTCGGTCTTTATCAGCCAGACTTTATGGCATGCATTTTCTCCAGCTCAGTGCACATTATGAATGCATTATAGAACCCTCATTAAAGTCAACGGGTAACGTAGACCGCGAGACGTAACACAGTTAAATCATAAGGTGCCCGGAAGTCACATAGGCAGACGTGGGCATTGAATATCTCTGTAATTCAAATGTACAGCCGAGCATGCTGGGACTTTGGAATAATGATTTCTATCTTGGTAATGAGGTACCTTAAATAAAACGGATTTTCCAAAACCCTGCAGTTCTACATTCAGGTTCAGCATCTAGTGCAGCAGAATGAGGTTATGGTTATAATGACCTATGACTGCAATCAGTATTGTTGGAAGGGAGCTGTGTAAATCTGCTGTTTTGAAGTTTGTTAGGTGCTCGCTGTTTTGATTCCTGTGACTGCATGTGATGGCAGACCCGTGGGCTGGAATCGCTCTGCTATTGCCGTTTTACATAAGCACTCCAGTATTAAGTGGCACTTCTCCAGAATACAGGCTTTTCTGCACAAGAGAGAGAGAGAGAGAGAGAGAGAGAAATAGCGAGAACGAATAGAGACTCACAGGTATTTATAACGGCAGTTCATAGGGGCTACGTTCACACAGTCAATGTTTTACTAACAGGGTCTCAAATGGTCCTGTTCATAAAACAGCTCACAGTAGCGTTTAAATACTGCGTATGATGGATAACTGAAGTCAGTTCTTTTTTCGATTCCCATTTATTCCAGAAGCCGCGAATAACACCTGTAACCATAGTGACAGACTAAAGTAAATACCAAAGATGCATCCATAACACTGTAAAGTCTTATCACATATGACACAATGGTATTTAATATGAGTCCATGCAAGATATGAGTCCATGCATTTTCAGTTTTCAATAACTGACCGTTTTGAATGATTATTTTTAATAATATGAGTTTAGAACACATCTCTATTAGAAGACTGGATCTAAAACCTATGGATGACAGCTTATACACTATCATTCAAAAGTTTTGATCATCATTTGAAAATACAGTGAAAACACAGTGAGATATATTATATTTTAAAATGTCTTTTTTTTTCCTGATAGCAAAGCTGAATTTTCAGCATCATTACCCCAGTCTTCATTGTCACATGACTTCAGAAATAATTATAATATGCTGATTTGATGCTCAATAAACATTTATTATTATTATCAATGTTGAAACCAGTTGTACAGCTTAATCCTTTGTGGAAACTGTGATGCATGTTTTTAGGATTCTTTGATATACAGAAAGTTCAAAATAACAGCATTTATTTGAAATAGATTTTTTTTGTATCAATGTGAAAATCTCTGTTCTTTTTGATCAATTTATGCATCCTGTCTGAAAAAAAGCATTCAATTATTTCCAAAATTTTGAACAGCAGTGCATCTCTATCACATCACATCACCTCACATCATAGACAACTACTTTCCAGTTTTGCTAAACAAAGTCCCTCTCGAAATTGCATTGTCAAAATTTAAGGGAGTCAGAATGTGGTTGTCACTCTTGCCAATAACTGAACTGTGTGAATGTAATTATATATAACACTTTTATATATATATATAAAAAATCAAAATATTGAGAAAATCGCTTTTAAAGTTGTCCAAATGAAGTTCTTAGTAATACATATTACTAATCAAAAATTAAGCTTTAATATATTTACAGTAGGAAATTTACGAAATACTTAATATCCTAATGATTTTTGTCATAAAAGAAAAATCTATAATTTTGACCCATACAATATATTTTTGTCTATTGCTACAAATACCCCAGCGACTTAAGACTGGTTTTGTGGTCCAGGGTCACATATAGCACAAGACTGATGACTGTATTCTGCTGCTGGATGAGTGGATATACAAGCAAGCTAGTTCAGGTTTTACAAAGAGAGTGAGAGAGAGAGAAAGATATTTTGTGGTTAGGTGCCATTTGGCACATAACATTTTTCTCTGGAGCTTCCCAGCAATGCAGCTGACATTTAGCTGCAGTATCCCTTATGAGCTAGTTTTCGGTTTCTACAATTGCTAATATATTGAACAAAGACTTTTGTACCCTAATAATCCTGACATAATCATTTGTCTTGGCTCCCATCCGTCCTTGTGATCCTTTTCTTTGGGACGATATGAAGAACAGAGGTTGACGGCCCAGGCAAAGGGTTTATCCGTTCCTCTCTCTGATGGAGTCCTGAGAGGTCTGAAAGACTGCATGAATTATGGCGGTGAAGAGGGTGTTTAAATTTGTGTGAAAGTCCATAATAAATTAGGCGCTGGCTCAGCCAGTCAATTACGGTGGGTTTCCCAGCCCTCCTTGGGCATGAACTTCCCTAATCAACAGCGCAGAATAAGATTCATTCTCATCTGATCGGATCAGACCCTTTTGATGTCGCAGGCAATGTTAGTAGGTCAGTTTAAGTTGCCCCAAGAGAATGTGTGGTCACGATGTCGATTTGGGGAGTTTGTAGGACAGCAATTCAATGAGTGCTTGCAGAATATCAATCTATAGTTGTAGGGGGAAAATGTTGTAGATATTTATAGCTTTGTTTGCCCAGAATAAGAATGTGTGCAATACTAATGTGTCGGTTGTGGGTTTAGCATCATAAAATATACAGTAAGACTGAAAGTAAGGTTCTTAAATGAACATCAGTAGTTGTTTTAGGCCTGTGCATAAAGCTTGGTATAATGATGAGTCAATCTGTGCTTAAAGATTAGCACTACAGGTTGAATAGCTTGATAGTTTGATCAATATTGTGGAGAAGTGAGAATTTATCATATGATGTTAAGCTGTTGATGCTATGGACTTTTACGTAAAAGTCCAAATTTTATGTGGAAACACATTTGTGGTTCATTTCTTGACACGAGTAAAAGCGCTGAGATAGAGAATGATAACAGCCATTGCTAATCCGTTGGCTGTGTATTTTCCCCACCTTCCAGCTAGTGCGATTAATCCTCTACGGGTGAACCAGAACACATGGCGTATCTGGTATTCAACCAACCCAAGATGACCATTGTCACACTTTGTTTTCTCACATCAATGGCTAACACTCTTCTACACATTCATTTTTCTCCCTGTCCTTTGTGGCCTTTGAGTGAAAAGCACAGGGGTGGGCAACTCTGGCCCTCAAGATTCAGAATTCAGCTCCAACGATTCAGCTCCAAAGATTCAGAGTTCAGCTTTGAGGGTTGGAGGCAGAGTTGCCCAGAACTGGACTTGCACCTGGTGTCCCACCACAACCTTTTTAGTTTATGGATCTATTTTAAAATGGTTAAACGTGATCTGGAAAGTCATTTGTGGGCTATTCGTGACTGGGGTGTAGAGATGGTTAAAACAGAACAGGGGGAGTTGAGAATTACGACAAGTCAGAGTAATGTTGGGGAGGCCATGACAGGTCACCTGAAGCTCAAGAATTGACTTTAATTACCTGTAGCTGCCAATGCTGATGCAACCATGACAGGCCACCACAAGTCTACCAGTCCAAAAACTGACACATATCCTAATGAGGTGTTTTCCATGTGGAGGGTATCCAAACTCCCAACATGCTGTGTGTCTGATGCTTGACCATCAATTCTGATCTCTGCTTCACTTGTTTAAATTTGAAGGGAGCGCAACAGGTGGAAGTCCACAGTAGGCAGTGGTACACCAGCTTGCAGAGTTAATTGTATAATTCCAGACCAAGTGTTCCACAGCACTGATTTCACTGTGTAGACTCAACATAATTGGTGGTCTGTATAAAACTGATTTGCACCGAAAGAGGCAGCCAGACTTAAAATGACACATAAACGATTATTTAGTTGGCGGTATCTGTTGGGAAACACCTCTGTATACTTATTAAACGTTTGCCAAAAACAAACAAACAAACAAAAAAACAGTTGGACCCAATGGTATTATTTTAAGTAGGAAAGCTAATGACTAAAGAAACAAGATGACCAAGCCTTGTGCAAACACAGCGATGGTACATAAGATAGGAAGTGCCAAAAAGAGTTGAGGCTCCTTGTAAAGAAAGTAAAGAGGACAAACAGAAATACAAAGCAAGAAGTCTTTACAGATGTCTTGGTGGCCACTGAGAACAGAACGGAACTTCAGAGCACAAAATATTAGAAAGGTGGTGGAGCTTCTTGACTTGGTTGCATTAAGCTTTTGAACTGACATGGCATCTTAAAAAAATGGCATTTATGGTGTGAGGTTCTGGACAAGAAGAAATGGCCAAAGACATTAATTTGCACATGTACATAGCCCAATAACTTAAAAAGTACCACAGATGGAATACCTTGGCTTGGCCCCTAATCTTTTTTTGGAAATATACTGACAAAACGGGTTGTATATTGATATACAGGTGCATCTCAATAAATTAGAATGTCGTGGAAAAGTTAATTTATTTCAGTAATTCTACTCAAATTGTGAAACTCGTGTATTAAATAAATTAAATGCACACATACTGAAGTAGTTTAAGTCTTTGGTTCTTTTAATTGTGATGATTTTGGCTCACATTTAACAAAAACCCACCAATTCACTATCTCAACAAATTAGAATATGGTGACATGCCAATCAACTGCCAATAAATTTGATAAAAATATCTTAATTTTAATATTGTTTTTTTTTCCATTTGAAAAGTTTCCAACGTGATCACATAATTAACTGCTCTGTTAGGTTTTCCTCACACATGGTTCAATTGCTTGGTACCACCATGAGTGCTAACAGCAGCTGTTCTCCACTGTCACTTGGTAATGACTCGGGAGGGCAAGGCACCAGCTGCTTTATTTAAGTTTTTTGTCCCTTTGGTTTTACTACAAAACTTTGCTATGTTCTTCTGTCTACTAAAGCAGAACCTGGGTTCATTTGCTGTGAATGTACAGCATTGCAGAATATGCAAAAACTGTTTGCTAAATGCAAATTCTACAAAGACATATGCAATCTACTCTAATAGTAAAATGTAGTTGATGGTTTGGTTGATGTGAAAGTGAAATTCCATTTTTGAAACAAAAAGTCAAGTTTCTTTTTGTTCTCCTTTTTATTCCTTCTATAAGCTTGTATTCATCTATGCTGTAATTTTCTTTACTTTTATAGGGCCCTATGAAATTGTTTTTATTTTGTCCCAAATTCAATTTGTATTTTGTACCAAATTAAAATTTTCTGTTTAATTTTTTTTCCTGGATTCCATTTATAGCCATTTAAAATTATCTGGATGCCGTTTTAATGGTGTAATTACATTTTAGTAATCAAAAGGCATGTCTAAATACTTGAAATTATGAAATTTATAATTTAACAAATTTTTAAATGTTTAATAAAAACAACTTTTAGGGCCCTGTTAAATTGTCATTAATTGTCATAAAACTTGTTATAATATACTAATATTTTCATAATAATACGGCCTTATGAAATGTTTTTTCTTTTTCTTTCAGAAATTTTGTGTTTTAATTTCTGTGGATTTATGATTTCTACAATTGCATTATCAATTTGTTATCAGTAACAATCAACTGAAGGCATAAACTATTCAAAATTGAAATAAACTTTCAATCAAATGAAAATTTAAGAATTAATTTTTTTGGCAAACAAAGTTCTGCAGAACAGATGTAAAAAAAGAGGGTTACTGTTAAAAGACAGAACAAAAATGTTCTGATATAGTTTTTCTGAATAAAGTTTTAATAATTGTATTATTATTATTACTACTACTTAATACATATGTTCTACTGTACAAATGCAATATATGACTGCCAAAATGTCTTCGAATTAAACCAAACTCTCATTTTGATAGTGAAGACCTTTGAGTGTTTGCGTGTATCTGACTATAGTTTTTCTCAAATGAAATGGCAAAATGCTGATGGAGTGACTCTGGAGATGAAGTTTATATGTTCATGTCTTCATATAGTGAGACATAAGAAGCTGAAAACAACACATCACATGTGCTTGTATATGAGTACTATTAGATGAAGCCTTTGTGTTCTAATGTTTTGTATAAGAGACAATTTTGTTAAAATTAAAAGCATCTGCTTCATCATTGCATGCTGAATTATGACCGTGACCTCGTTCTGTCATCAGTGCCATCACCCAGCTCCTTAAACACTGCCTCAGGCCATACTTACAGACATTTAGGCTGGACAAACACTTTGTTTCCACAGAGTTTAAATACAGTTGACACAGCAACCACTCAGACTATTGACTAAATGTAAAATTGACAGATTCGTACACAGTATTTGACGGGATGTGTTCAATTATTCATTTGGCCTATTGAATTTTTCCTGCTAGACAGGTTGTGCGAAGAAATGTGAAAGCTCCTACTGGTCCAAACTCTAAATAGATTGCATACCATCTACTTTAATACAGAGCAAAGGTTGTTGTGGCATAGTTCACCCAAAAAGAAAGATTCTGTCATAATTTACTCACTCTCAAGTTGTTCCAAACTTGTATGAGTTTACTGTTTCTATCGAGCACAAAGGTAAATATTTTGAAGCATGCTGGTAACCAAACAGTGGGCGGTAGCCATTGACTTCCATAGTATGGTGGGGGGAAAAAATACAATCGAAGTCAATGGCTACCATCAATTGTTTGGTTACCAGCATCATTCAAAATATCTTCTTTTGTGTTCAGCACAAGAAAGAAACTCATACAGGTTTGGAACAACATTAGGGTGAGTAAATGATGACAGCATTTTCATTGTTGGGTGAACTATGCCTTTAATGTGTCCGACATGACCCTACAATATACCTAGAGAAAGTTTTAGAAAGGATGCTGCACCCACACCGTAATATAGTTGTCAGTCCTGTTTTGGAGTCTATGACCTGTGGTTACATTCATAAACAGTTCAGTTATAAATGATTGACTCTACAACCAAACTGACTCCTGTATATTTTCATCATCAAGATCAATTTCTGGCCACAACCCAAATATGGTACTCTACATTAGACAAGAACACACTTGAACCTGACAGTAAATAAAATCCCGAACACTGTGTGAACGGTGACCATTTTCATGTTGAACATCGTTGGCTACAGAAATCACAGTCCTGTATTTGGACTCCACTCAGGGAATAGACTAATTCAGGGCTCAGTCCTGGAGGGCTGGTGTCCTGAAGAGTTTAGCTCCAACCGTAATTAAACACACCTGAACCAGCTAATCAAGCTCTTACTAGGCATAGAAACTTCCAGTCAGGTGTGTTGAGGCAAGTTGGAGCTAAATTCTGCATGACACCGGCCCTCCAGGACCGAGTTTGGACAGCCCTGGACTGAATGTTCTTTTCCTTATTAAATATAGAATACCATTATGTACCTAGTCATTTCTCTCGACCAGCTGATTTTTGGGGGCCTACCCAAACTTTGGACCGTTCTCCGTCTTTCTCGGTTTTGAAGGGAAATTGGTTCCTTGCTTAAATATTAATCCTCTTTTACAGATTCCAAATGCAGTTTTCTAATCTGTGCCTCATTAAAAATATATGCTGGAACATGCTTTATTTGAATGGAGTGGAGACGTGGCAGGGTACACATGCCGCCGGTATGGCAAGAGAAGCCAGACAGAGCGGCTTACGGAGCTCAGGGGTTTGGTCAGTGGATTAACATGGTTTTTACAGGAGGACTTGTGGTGAGCTTAGCATTTGAGGAAATATACTCTTTGAGAAAGAACGCTGTTCTAGGAATGTGTAACCTAGTAATGTTTTCTTCTTGAGAAATCTTTGAAGAACCAGCCCTCTTTACAGCTTTAAGTGTATACTTGAGTCTTCATTACAAGATCCAAAAAAAGTCTAAAAGAACTAGTTTTATTTGGTTCAAATCTCTTTTTGGTTTACCTTAGTTTTGATAGTCTCAGTCATGCTGCTGTTATTTTTTTAATACAAATAATTATAGTACTTTTGTCAATTATACATGTTCTTCTTATTAATCAATTGTTATTAGAATATGACATGTCTGATACCCAACTATCTTTGTGCTGTTTAATGTTGCAATAGTTTCCTCTTTTCTCCGAGTGAAGCTGTGCATATTTTGCTGCGTTCGCGCAATATCGTAATAACCGTAATTTCGAGATGACAGCACGTGACGTTCTATTAACTCTCACCAAGAACCAAATGCAATTACGAATTGGCTTTGGCCAGTAACTCTTGAAATAAAATAAGTGCATACTTATCTGAGTAGCTAGTGACCTAAATGCTACTCTGAACCCAGCAGGATTACTTTCCAACTCCAAAATCTTGAGATCAACAAACTGTGCCATAAACCATACTGTCCAATATTTTTAGCCATTCTATAAATAATCATAACCTTGTCCCACATATGTTGTCCATACAGCTTTCTCCTGAAAGGTCTTTGTTGCAATGCAAAAAGGCTCTGTTCTCAGTTAGATGTCTTTTTCTGTCTTTGCCCCTCCAGAAAATCTTTATGCCTGGGTAGAAGAGCACTGGACGTTAGATTGAGCACTGTATTTTAGGCTGCTGAGCTCTGAGGTGATTGATTGATTGAGTCTGTGTATTGATGGAGGCATTGATTGATGGATAGGTGAAGCCATGAAAGAGTAAGGTGTGCCTGGCTGAATGCGCAGTGTAACTGATGTGAACTTACGACTAAAAGATCACGGTCAGCCATTGAATTACACAATTAGAGGCTCTGAGCTTGACTGCAGCCGGCCCTCAGTCTGTGTCAGTGTACGCTGCTAGTATCAGATTGCATGCTATTGGTCAGTTTAAAGACTGTCCTGTTCATTTTAGCAGTGCGATAAGTTGTAGTCTGAATTGTGAGCAAGTGAAGGAACATGGCCGCATTATATTTAGGGCTACGGACTGCAAGCATGTAGCTTCATTCTGAGACGTATAGAGGGAAAGCAGCATACTGACACATGCTATGTTGTGAGTAAGCTGTTTCCATGAATGTATCAACTATAGTGTGGTCCTCCATCATGCAGAATGTGTTATAGTTTGTGTGTGATGCCTGCTTTAAACGCAAACAGGTGAAGCAAACTCTTGTGGGAGTGCAGTGTGACATTGATTGTGACAGTGATATTGCTACAAGGACTTTCATTTATTTTATTCACCCTAGAAAAAGAGTGTGTTATTTCCAGACAGGCATCCAGCAGGACTGCATCTCTCCAGCAGTATAGTGTTGAACAGGAGAGAACAGCACAGAGCAGCTGTGAGTGAAGCCAAAGATGAGCGTTTATACTTAATGAGAGATAACAAACAGAACATCAATATCCATTCCCACATTTGTGTTCAAGCCTGATGTCCTGGACGACATTGTGAGATTATAGCCTATTTATTAAATATATTTATAATGCTTTTGTATGCTTATGCTTTATTAATATATATATATATATATATGTATATGTATATATATATATATATAATGTTTATTTTAAAAACACAGAATGAAGGACAGGGGAGTGAATGTGTGTTTGTGCGTGTGTGTGTTTCAATAGCACTCAACAGACATGCTCAGATGTTGATGTCACTCCTACAGAGTGTGAGGCCTAATTAGGTGCTGTTGTTTCCTCATAAATTATCACCCATAATGTGTCTGTGTGACTGTGAAATACCTCCCATCACACACATACACGCTCACTGCCTCTCATCACCAAATCTCCAAACATCGTTTTCGAAACACACACACACACACACACACACACACACACATGCATGCTTTTGTTTCCTCAGCTCACCACACCCACAAGAACACACTGCTCGCTCGCTCAAACAGCGCTGTTTCTCCCCACGCATCCCTGTGTTTGAATAAATAAGCAGCATTATGCAGAACAGCAAAAGTGATTACCCACTTTTAAAAGCCTTTATGAATATTTATAATCAGTTACTGTCACCGCTTACTTCCGAGGCTATTTTGTTATTCTCTTGGGAAGCGCTTTAGATTTTTTTAGCAAATCTTTGATGTGGTGTATCAGGCTGTCTGTCTGCTCAGCTCACGCTAGGGTACATTAACACACACTGATGGCTGGCTTTTGTGCTCACTGAATGAGATGGGAACGACCTGGTGGCAGTTAGAAATGGAGAGATGGTGGATGGAGCAGTGCAGAAGAATAAACAAAACTCTGATTAAAAGGAGGAAAGGAAAGAGCATGTTTGGAATAGACAAAAAGCCTAGCACTCTTACCACTTCTGCGATATGCAGTGTGTGAATTTTTGGCATGCATGGAATACCATTTTGTATGTGCAAAATTATAACTGGAGTCAAATCTCATATGTGCTGTGACGAGGTCACATGCGATTGTGAAAATTAAATAGTAGCAGTCACTGTTGTATCTGGAGAAAAGAGTCTCTCACGCCTGAGGCTGATAAAATCCTACCTGCGGTGAGAGCTTGAAGTGGGCGATAACCCACCAGTATTCACTCTATAAGTTTCTATAATTTAATATAGACAGTTTTTCTTGCATATCACGGTATGCAGTTGCTTGGAGCCATTTTTAGTACAGTTGAGTGAGGCTTCATGAAAATGACATTACAAAACCGTTTTTGAGATAAAGTTATATACTACCATTCAAGTTTGGGGTATGTCAAATATTTAAATGTTTTTTTGTTAAAGGGGTCATATGACGTTGCTAAAAAGAACACGATTTTGTGTATTTGGTGTAATGCAATGTGTTTATGCAGTTTAAGGTTAAAAAACACATTATTTTCCACATGATGTACATTATTGTTTCTCCTCTATGCCCCGCCTTTCTGAAACGCGTCGATTTTTACAAAGCTCATCGTTCTGAAAAGCGAGGTGTGCTCTGATTGGCCAGCTATCCAGTGCCTTGTGGTTGGCCGAATACCTCAAGCGTGTGATGGAAATGTTAGGCCCCTTACCATACTGTGATGCCGTGTCCCGACACGACGAGACAAAAACCAGTAAAACCCATTATAAACGAGGCATTTGTTGCATCCAGTGGGGACATAATTACTGATTATAATGACTTATATTGTCTTTTTTACGCGTTGCGTTGCGTATCGCGCTGCGTAAACATAAAACCATGTCTGCATTTGTGATCAGAGAAATGACAAACAACAAGCCCTACTCTACACTGCTCAAAACTTGCGTTTGAATCATCAGTGGAAAATCCTTTAAATATGAAAACGTACTTACAGGCTGTGAGTCACCATTATTTGTCAGAATCATAGACTGTATAGGGTCAGCATTGCGCGCCAAAGGGGAAACGGGAACTGAATTCACCAGAACACCGGCATTGTAGGCTAGTCTCCCAGGAAACAGTCCTCGTCCTCCATAAAATGCGCTGCACACATCTGAATATTTGGATTGAACAGTGTTGTAAATACAACTTAACCACTGATTTCTAGTTGTGTCCTCTTTTGGAAGGCCAAACAAAGTAGTTTGCTTTCATAATGAAACACACAGCGTCTCCACGACATGGCGGCGGTGGCAGCAACAATACTACAGCGAGAATCAAAGTTACGCCTTCTTTCTTTGTGTGAACATTTGGGCGGAGTTATGCAAATCTTCCCACATCGTGACGTAGACATGTGGGGGCGTGTTATAACGAGCCGTTTTAGGTAGGTGTGGTTGACTCTTTGGATTTGAGACTTTAGTCTTTGCAACTTTACAGATCTTCTTTATGCACCAAGAGCTTGTAACACTCCAAAGAGAAAGGAAAAATTGAAATCGCATCATATGACCCCTTTAAGTCTCATGTTCACTAAGGATGCATTTATTTGATCAAAAGAATCAAAAAAGTTTTTTTTTTCTTTCTGTGACACAAAGCTGAATTTTCAGTAGCAATTGCAGTGTCAAATGATCCTTCAGAAATCATTCTAATATCCTGATTTGGAGCTCAATAAATATTTCATATTGTTATTATCAATGTTGAAAACAGATGTGCTGCTTAATATATTTGTGGAAACGGTGGCAATTATTTTCAGGGTTCTTTGCTTAATAGTAAGTAAAAAGATCATGCACTAGAAAAGAACAGCATTTATTTGACTCCAAACTTTTGAAGTACAGTATAGATATACAGGGCTGGGCTCCAACTGTTTTTTTTTCCCAACTGTTTTCAGAATTGATTGACACTTGACTTTGGTTGTGTAGGAGTTGAAGCTTGTAGGAGTTAAACATTGCAAAGTGTGAGTCTTGAGCCATTACAGTTGTCTCCTTGATTAAAAAAAAAACTGCCTGTAATAATTTTACAGAACCTTTCTACAGTGATAGCACATGAAAGTAGTGGAAACAAGTTGTGGCAATAATTCAAGATTCCGTAGACATGGGTATTAGCTGATCCAGTTTGAAGTATTTTTTACATAAAAGGAGGAGTTGTGTCTTTGTTATCTTGTCTGGAGGAGAGAAGACTGGAGCACAGGTCATCACTGTGTGAACTCGAAATAAATGTCATAATGTCTATGAAACCACTCTGGTGGATTGGGAATTCACAGTTTCATCCAGCAGCAGCAATATAAGTTTTGCTTGTGTTTTCTAATAGCTATAATCATTTCAATAATTTCTAAATGATCAAATATTGGATGTCTTATATTGGTCTTGCCGATCTTTATTGTTCTTTCAGTAATGTCTTTCTTTTTAAGGACCCGGGAAACACATGATATTTAATGTATATGTCTGTTTGCCTCAAAGCAACCATGAGCATTACTTCTAGTGCCAGTTACATTACCAGATAATGCCAGATTAATACACATTTAACCCAGATTGCATTTTCAATGAGGCTTATGATTGAAGAAGTATTCAGTACCAGCTGCATGGAATCCTGCTTATTATAACAGTAGGGAACTAGTTCTCTGGCCTCTATCATTCACTCTCACCCACACTGTTCTTTAGTTTTGTCCAGGGTGGAAACTGTGATCTTGAGTTGCACCTCATGCACAACACCCTCTACAGATAACAAGCAATCGGTATCTGCTTCCACAACCTCATATCCTTTAAATGAATGTGTGAACTGGTGGAATATGGAATGGAGCTCTTTGAACGTTTTTTTGTCACAAACTAAGTGGGATTGACATAAATGTGGTTGCCATGGTCGTTTTTCCTGTCTTTAATCGGTGTCCATGCTCACGGCAGGATAGCCAGGCATGTGTGCAGTCGGAAAAGAGTTAACACTTTCTCTCATCTATTCCCATCTGAAAAAGTTAATTACTGAGACAGCTCGCTCATTTCACCACATACATCAGACTTTGTTCCATCTCAAAGATTCCCAAAGAACCTTCTAGAAGCAGTGGCTCGCTTCAACCGGTCCACGCTTTGATACAGATTTGCCTGTTGCCATGGAACCCACCTGGCCATGACCTTGAGGCTGAGCTGGAGTCTATTAGTCACAAAGCATCGCCATGGTCCATTCACTTTGTCAGGTCGGCCAACCAATAGGAGCCATTCGTGCCATCTTCTTGTTACCGAGAGTCTGCATAGCGACAGAGTGTTTTTGTCAAGTTAATCAGACTTCATTAAATAGGAAGACACAGATATATAGGCCGCACACGCACACCTCCTGATGTTTTCCGGCTCTGTAAGCAGCTGGAGAGAAATGATCCTTCTCTTCGAATGTGTTTGCGGTAGCTGAGCCTCGCAGTTCCGTGTTTTATCACTGAGTGTTTGAACCATCTTAGCTTTCCATTGTAATTCAGTACACAGTTGACATTTGTTTTCACCACGAGAAAATAGAATTTCTGTCAATTTGATTTGCTATCCTTTGTTTTTTCATTATCGGGAGCGCGTGGTCTGCAGCGTTCCTCTCGCCCCCAACACTCCCTCTACGAGTTCATAAGTCACGAAATACTCATTTGCGAACAAACTTATAGCTGTCTGCGCAACAAAAGTGCACAGGCTAAATTTTCTTTGCACATATTCAAATGAATAAGTAGGATATTGTCCCCAATTCACAGGGGAATGAATTCTGAACAAGACCGTAATAGTTCTGGACGTAAAGATTGAGGCAGATCCCCTGCGCGCTGTCTTGTTTTGCATCTCTACTCTTTTTTTTTTTTTTTTTTTTTCTCGCTCCAAGGTTAAAATAAGTGACTGTTGGCCTAGAATAGATTCAAACTACGTGCCTGTCAAAGTGGTTTGGGGACAGTTGTGGGATGTTTTCTTTCAGGATAAACCAAGAGCAGCACATGCGCTTTGTCGTAGAGCCTTCTTTTTATAGAGTTTGAGGGGATTTTAGGATTTCACGAGGAAGATAAAACGAATGCTAACAGACATTATACTTTGGGGATCCAAGCTGAAAGACTTCTCACCCAGAATTAAAAATTCACAATTGATCTCCAACCAGCAAGAGGCCTCCACAGACCACAGCTAACACAAAACCTCACGCCCTGATTTATATTGGCTGTCCAGCCTGAGAGCGAGCATTCACCACATAAACCTCAAGCAAAGCTGATAGGCCTCATGAGGCTTATATTCATAACTCATTAGATCCAAGGCTGATCTCTTAAATGGGCAAGGATTATGGTAAAATACTGACGGGTCACGGCCCAAAACGTACGAGAAATGAAAGAAAACCACATCCAGGCACATCTTCTAATCCGCATCTCCATTCAAGATCATATCAAACACTTGACTGTGAGTGGAAAATCAATACACCGCTGCCGAGTTCAAAAAGAATCTTCATTAAAAATGAAGAAGGCTGCACAATCCCAGCTTTCTGTAAGTTGGCCCAAGGTGGATGAGTTAAACTGGAGGGATTCTTATCATTGTTAAGCAAATCGATCTGCTAAAGACGAAAGAAACGGAAAGTAAAGAGAAACCATAATAAGATTTATTCTGAAGCATATTAACAAAGTGCTGCTGCACAAAATGCAAGTGCTCACGGCAGCCAAAAGCTCACCTCAGCAGTTACACAATGAGCTGTGTTAATGCCAGTATGTTGCAGTGTGCTCAAAGTCATTTTTCAGCTATCGGAGTCTGTTTTCTATTCCCTGGTGCATTCATAACAGTGTGATTTTTGCTTGGAAGCAAAGTGAATAGTAAAAATGTGTACAAACGGTGTGTTTGGCCAGCGTGTATTTTAACCGTTGAATCTTTTTGGTTTGATCTCACACGCAAGGTCTACCTGACTTAATGTACCATGTGTTTTGTTTGCCTGTTGTTGCCAAAGACCTTTAGCTTTGTAAAAGTTTAGCTCTAAAACATGCCTAAACCCAACAGTTTTACTTATCATTGACTTCAATTTGTATATTCCACTGAAGAAAAAAGTAAACGATGAAAGAATTTTAATTTTTGCATGACTATCCCTCTACGGTAACATTGTTCAAAGTAGGTCTTTAGGAAAGATGTTGCAGCGATTATAATAATGAGGAAAACAGGGAAAGGCAGATGGTGAGGGCGAGTGATTTTGTGACAGCTGGAGTAAGTAACAGGCCATTTCTCAAATACAACTAATTTGGTTCTTTATTACACAACACACTAGAGTTTCCTAGGGGCAGAGACATTATTAATACATGCAATTAATTTTAAGTATTGTTCAATTAAGCTTCATGAACACCGACATTTGTTTCAACAACACCGACATTGTATTGTAAATGGCAACTGGAGGAAAAGTGTTGTACTGGAATTTAACTGGCAATGCTGCTAAAGCTGCAAAACCTATGGAGCAGCTTAGAGAAAGAAAAAATAATAATTCTGCATAAGGGTGGATCTACAGTGTGCTTACCACAGTGTTGAGATCACATGCCCAGCTGAATATATTTTATCTTTGTAATTTCCCAAAGCAAGCCACTTTCTTTAGAGCTATAAATTAATCATGGATCATGAACATGATTAATTTATACAATGACATCTGCAACCAAATTTTTTTTTTTGCCTTTTGCCAACCACACCCATGGAGGTATCAGCATAAAATCCAAGACTATTGTTGTATTGGGAAGTGGGAAATAAAAATGACTTGCACCTTTGAGTTACTGGTTTCCTGTGTTTTATTCAACATAGGAAAATCGTGCCTCTACCTGCATTTTTGGAAAACCTCAAAATCGTACCTGTACTTACAATTCACTGCAGTGTTCAACTGAAATGAACACTGGAAGCAGTAAAATGGTGACAACTTTTATTCCTTTCCACACAAATTTTGATTACAGGGCAGATTATTGATTAATGGAAATTTATTTTTTTCCCAGTTCCTTGCACAATACTGCGTTATGACCTCAGAATACATTTACATAGTGCATGATTTGTAAACTAATACATTTCCATGTTTGTATCACACAACCAGCTCCAAATGTATGACTTTTCTGATGTAGTAAACTTACTCGGTAGCCCACCCGGTACAACATTGCACTTGCAATGTGGAGCGCTCAGGTACAGTACGAGTCCCACGAAACACAAGTCACAATAAACAAGCTCAAAGAATTGTAGTGATAAAGTGAAAAATTACATGGTTTATTCAGCAAAAGTATTTTTATCTCACATTTGCTTTTATTATCACTATTGGTGTGGTTTAGGATAGGGTTTATATCGGTGGTATGTAATGCAATAGAGTATTACATTTTTAGAGACACTTAATTTCTGAACTTCCCTGATATTTACAGTACAACAACCAATGTAATAAAATGTTGACACTTTCACATTCCCATCTGTTTTAGAGAAAATTGAACATGGTTGTAGTGCCACTCTCTGGACATTTCACTTGGGCATGCTTTGAATATAATTTTGCAGAAATGTCACCACAGACACTTTTTTTCCCCAAATGAGCCTGGGTTGATTTGGTTGATTTATTAGGCCTTATCCCGATATGGTCCTCTGGTTTTGTGGCCTTGGTTGAGCCAGACGTTGACAATGTTTTAAAAGTGTTTACAAGTCTTATGGATAACTTATATAGCTGACTGTGCTCATTAAACTGGGGCAGAAGAAATAATTTTAACTCAACCACACATTAAACACAGCAGCTTTAATATAGGTTCAAAGAGCAAGTTAGTTTGAGAAAGGCATTTCAATTTAAATCTGAAATGGATTCATGTAGTTTTATGGATGATTTTGCTTTCCTCGAGAGCACGTCTTTGAACATGCTGTTCTTTCTCAATCCAGAGTCGACGCTCCCTGTCTCCTGCATCACGGCTCCAGGCTTGATAAAGATGGAATGTGTCCTACAAGCCTGTTACGCTGCACTACGCATCTCGATATGCTAGGCTGATAATCTGACACCGATAGCCATCAAACTGTCACCACTGGGGAGAGAACATACTAGCATGAGCACCTTATTTTCCACATAAATAATCTCTCCTTCCCAGATGCATCAAACCAAAACTAGCTTTGTAATTAATTTCTCCGTGTAAGTTTTTGCCCCCCTCTTCTCTTTTATGTTGAGAAATGTTTCACCTGTAGATGTCTGCACAGTTGCCACATGGTCTGTCACATGCATGGACTTGCTGTGCATGTTCTGCTCTCAAAGAACTGAAAATGATAGATTTTACACTACCCCATCACTTCATGCAAAGACATATCACAGACAATCAGAGAAGACCAATGCATGATGGAAACTTGACTTGTATGAAAGAAAAACCCCATACCGTATGAGTCTTCTTTAATATTGCAATTATTCTAGTCCACAAAGAGATTAAAATCAGAGTGAATGGAGACTTTGCTTAAAGGAATATTTCACTCAAAACATCTTAAAAGAATCAATCCTAATAAGTTTGTAAGAATGTCCCAATAAGTGCAATTCTTGAAAAAGTCTTAAGTATTATGTTTAAGAGTTCTTAAAAATATAATTACACTTTTTTATCTGATTGTATTGCAGGTCTTACTGAAAACACACGCACATGCTAACTCAATTAAAACACCTCTTTTTGAGCAGTCCGCTGTCTTATTGTGCTGTCTGCTGATTGCCATATTTATAAGCATGCACACTATTTTTGTTGTGACTTGCTTGACCACAGATTATCTTAATGTGCTGTCAAGTTAATTTTTTTTATTTTTAATATACAGTAAAAGCTTGTCCAAAGATTCAGCAGTCTGTTGCTCATGATTGATCAGTCTTTTCATGATAGGTCATTGTTGTGTACTTATGCAGTAATATGTCGCTGGTGTTATGTTTTCATGCCTAATTACAATAATTATTTAAAACAACCAGTTAAATTCAATAAACATCTTACTTTTGTGGAATGAAGACAAGTTGGTTGGAGGTTATCCCAATTCTAAAAAGTTATTTATGATGACTTTTAAGAAGATTTTTTTTTTTAAAGAATTATATTTATTCTTCATTCCCCCCAAGAACTTTCTTATACTATCTTACTTTTCTTATAATCTCACATGGGCCTCTTCTAGTGTTTCAGAATGAATCTCAGATTTTAAAAAAGATGCCAAAGTCTGCCATCAAAAGTCAGAGATCTCAGTCTGAACTCAAATTATTCTGATATCAAACTATTGGAGATATCCACGTTGATTTTATACCTCTATTCTCTTACTCGAACAATTGTCTCGTCTGGAGGAGAATGTTTTAGAAACATCTGCAAAAACATTACTACTTTAACATTATTTCTGAGAGCTGTGATGTGAACTTTAATTTGGAGTGGGCTGGAGAAAATATTACCTTTCATATCTTGTAATTATCTCTAGTTCAAGTGGAGTTCCTGACCATTTATGTATTTTCTGACCCTGCCCTGGTGAATAATTGAATAAATGTCCATGCTGGTCCAGGAGATTATTGCTGGATTGATTCTGGTCCATCACATAGCTATGCAAAAATGCCTGTCAACCAGTATGGTCTTTCCGATGAAGCTGTTAAGAAACATTATGGGGACACCAGCATATCAACATCCATAAAACAGCATATGCCCTTTTTAAGAGAGTGTTTCTAGTGGCTGCTGCATGCAGAATTGAAAGTGAGCCTCTTTACCGCTGTACAGACTAGCAGACTCTCTGCTATCAATTCTCAGCACATTTCAATAAGCTATAAAAAAACATGAATCAACATTTATGTAGATGAGATTTCACACCCCTCTTCTGTTCCCCTTTAAAATCCTCTTATGTCCTCCTAGATAAATATCCTCCGAATTCAGCAGCTCAGCATGGTTCCTTCCACCACATGGGACAACAACTAGTAAACAAATCGCCAATATTACCATCGATAATATTCATCAATGCTAACTTCTAAGAATATTGAACAAGAGATTGCCAAGAAGATTTCCAAGCAATGTGTTATATTAAGAGAGATAACAATAGCAAACAGAAAATAAAAAGCACATCTGATAGTCAGTCTAAAAGAATATATATTTTTTAATTTTATATTATATATAAAACTGGTCATTTCAAAGTTTTAATTAAAAAAAAAAAAAAATGTAGGCAATCACTTGGATAATGGAAAACAGTGGCTTTTTTTAAATGCATGTATGGGACATGTAAATGTTCTCAATGAATGCATGAATTAATGAATCAAATAAATAAATAAATACATAACAGGGACATTCTCAGAACTATGAATACAGTTCTGGCAATAATAAAGCTATGAAAAAAATCATTAGTGACATTAATAGATCTGGTCTTTGACAATGTTCTCAAAATTCTCAAAAAACCCTTATTGAAACATTTTTCATGGAACATATTTCTTTTAAAACATTTTAGATTTTGAAAGTTATAACTTGTTTCAGAAAGCAAAAAAAAAAAACATGGTGTTTGCAGAATGATGAAATGGAATGTTCCCCTAACATTTGTATAACCAAGAAAAAAAATATGAATTTTTATTACATTTAAAAAACTGGACATTTTGAACCTTCAGATAAATAATGTGAACATTAGCAAAAAAAATATTATAACATGTTTTTGTGCACTGAGAACACCCATGAAATTAAAGCTCAAACGCATATTATTTCATGGAGTCATTAAAGTTCATTTTATTGTATGATATTGACCAGTTTTGCAGGTAATTCCATTGTGGTCACAGCGATTGATCATGTTAGATGAAAAATGACAGTTTAATTTCTCTCAAACAGGAAGATGGCCGCTACTTTGCTAATTTCCTCTGAGCTGTAATGGTGCTCGGTTGTAAGCAAGTATTCCCTGTGGATGCAGAAATGGATGTATTGTGCTGCCATTGATTATGTAGCTGCTGTGTGATAAATATGTCACAGCGTCTGAGCGTGTTATCGAGTGCGGTGGCATGTGTGAGACTGTTGCGACCGATCAGGTAGGCACAGGGCATTGTTCACTAGACAGCTGCCCAGCGGAGAGCAGCAGCGCTGAGCCGCTAGCAGCCACTGCAGGTCCGGGATAGCATTCCCTTTAATATAGGTTTTTAGGTTTAGGTTATTAAGTCTGTACATGCAATTAATGCAATGCTATATATACATTATGTATGTATATATATATATATATATATACAGTATATATATATATATATATATATATATATATACATACATATATATATAGCAACCGAAAACATATTTTACACAAATTTTAAATGAAGTGAAATAATTTTTGTTTTTCTAGTCTTAAATTGTATATACAGTATATAAATAATCCAGGTGGATTATTTTTAATGTGGAGGCAAAGATCCACTCCACTTATATTATAGTAACTTGCCAGCATGGACAAGTTAAGGCAGTTATTGATGTTTGCAGCACAAAATTTAAATTGAACTGATAAAAATAAGCTTTTTGTTATTTTGTTGTATTATACTGTATATCCAGACAATCAGAATTGAGTATTTAGACAGACAATGTATAAATTATTGTAAGTAACTGTCTTACATTTTAGTAATTTGTATAATGTAATCTCATCATATTATATTATAAATAATGATAACATAAATATCGATTTCATAATATTTTTTTTTTATCACTTTCACATAAAAAAAAGAGTTTTCATATTTTATATGTTGCTGGAATTTTATGCAATTTATTAATCAGTTCAAATACTTGTCGGCCAAAGCAATGTTTTTTATATATTTTGTATATATTTGTTCCTATTTCAGAATTGTTTTACTGTTTAAATGCTTCTGTATACTCTACAATAGGCTGTTTAATGACATGTTCCCTTTGTATTGTGCAAATGTAATGGCCTTCTATAAAGCCTTAAAGGCATGTGCCTATATTGATATTGACAAATAAACATAAACCTAACTGAGAAATATCCACTGGAGTATAATGTGTGACAACTCGCCCAATCAAGTAAAAAAGAGATGGAGGATATGAACGGTCAATATGTAAATTACATGTAATCGGAGACTATTTAAAGATATAATGACTATAGAAAAATCCAGATTTAGGAAAACATTTGTCAGGTGCTTGAGAGATCTCTTTGAGAAACTGACATTTCCACACAGGAAATTGATTCATTATGTCGTACAAGCCCCAGTTTATCACTGTCAGAGCTCGCCCTATGAGTTACGAGATGGATGATGGATATTTTAACATGTATGAATGCATTTCCTGGGGCAAAATTTGTTGTTACCTGCCCAGACTCTTTCTGTTATAATATCAGTTGATGACCTTTAGTAACCTTACATTTCTTTTCATACAGGAAATCAATATTACTTAAAACAAAACAAAAAATACCTGATTCTACATTACAGCTTAGTACTAAAACAGTGATGATTTTAAGCATATATAGGTAATGAGCCTTTTTTTTGTGAATTTTAATTTGATTACATTGTTAGTTTTTCTATACATGCTACACACAAATGCTGGGTCAAATACAACCCAGTGCTGGGTAAAATAGGGACAAACCCAGCAATTGGGCTGTTTTGACCAAGCGGTTGGGTTAAATGTTTAACCCAACCTTCTGGGTAGTAACCCAACCGCTGGGTCAAAACAACCCAATTGCTGGGTTTGTCCCCATTTTACCCAGCACTGGGTTGTATTTAACCCAGCATTTTTTAGAGTGTATACAGTAAAATCACAGTACAAATAATATTAGAATATACACTCTAAAAAATGCTGGGTTAAATACAACCCAGTGCTGGGTAAAATGGGGACAAACCCAGCAATTGGGTTGTTTTTAACCCAGCATTTTTTAGAGTGTATACAGTAAAATCTGCTAAAAGCTACATGCCATAAAATATTGATGGATGGACACTTTTTTCAGTAATTGTTTAATCACTGTAATGACAATAATGGACAGGTTATGCTCATTACATCATGCAATGTCTCATCAGGCACTTTTTTGAAGTGCTGTAACCATGAATAGTAATGATAGTAAAAACAGTGACTAAAACCTCAGACACACTTTTAAACTGAAACACACATTACCTCAAATTTACCAACAAAAAGGGATATTTTGTTCATATTATCCTAAATCCACATGGGGAGGTTGTTTGATTATGTTATCTTGTATCCCTCTTCTTCTTTCTTTTGTAAAAGACTGAGAGATTTGTACGAGCATCTCAATTCCCCCCTCTTCTTTTGCAGAAAATGCTTTAAGGGATTCGTTCCAACCACTCTCTATTCATTTACTCTCTTTTTCCTTTCTTCATCTGTACTATTTTTACATTTCGCAAAGCAGTTCATGTCAGATTTTACTTGTACTATTGTTACACTCACATCAGTTTGCAGCAGTAACCTGTGCTGTACAGCAGGTGATATTTGAAACAACACCAATTAATAGCTCTTGTCCTACATGTTAGACAGTAGAGAGTCATGTAAAGAGAGTGTGTGCCGGAGAAATGCTTTTATTTGTACTGTCTTGGGGGATCATTTAAATGATGGAACCTCCAGCGAGTGTAAGTAAAACACCGAATCGAGCTCTAGTCTGACATATGGTGAGTCAACAGGGGCAAACTGCTGACTGACCCAAGCAAAACACTTCAATCTCTCTATGCTGTGCTTCACTGCTCCCCAGGGCTTGATTGATTGATTCGCCAGCCAATCAGAACACATCAGTCCCCAACAATAAAGGCATCCATTTATATACAGCCTGTCAAGTAGACTCACAAAGGGAAAGCTGTTGTGTAGCTTGCGCTCTAAAAACATACCTTCTGTAAGGAGCTTGGATATATATCTATTATACGCTCGAATGGGTTGAGTCAGAGCAAATAGTAATATACTTTTCTCCTTCCAACTTCTTACACTATTCTTTGACATTCACTGCACTTAACCTACACTGGTGCCATATCACATATTAGTTATTTTTTTAAGCTGATATTCCTATTTTTGCACTACAGTGCTTCTACCTCAAAGTTAAATTGTGAAATATTGCCCTCCTCCCCCTGTGAAAAAGAAGTGTATTAAAATGCATTGTAACGAATCAGCTCATGACAGGAAATATGAATAATTAACCATAACTAGGTGCATTTCGGGGGAAGGGTCCATAGACCCTCGTAATTGGCCCTTTGGTTAGGTGAGGGGGCGTTAGATATTATTTGTTAAATATAACAAAAAGTTGTGTGTCTGATTGGTCCAAATGCTACAGCATTATTGAATTAGCACTTGTAGTGTACTTCAAGTCTTAAACGTATATATTAAAACAAAACTGTACTTGCAGATAATTTAGTATTAATGAAATAAATGCCACTTAATGGTACTTAAAAAGAGTCTACTTGCATGACTGTTTTAATACACTTAAGTACACTTTAAAAAGTACACGTTATAATAATGTTAAATTAAGATGTACTTTAAAGTAAATATAGTTAGTTGCTATATTTTTATATATCAAATATATATATGTATATATTTTTAAATTGTACTTTGTAATTGCAACTTTATCATTACAAATGTGTAATTACAAATATATTTAAATACATAACACACAAGCTTCAATAGAAATAACATTAAAGTACATTTTAGTTTGTCCGTACATTTGAACCATCATTCAAAGACATTAGTAATTATGAAATGACATATAAATATGTACTTAAGTCCTACTTAAGTGGGTGAAAAAACTATCTTAAGTTAAATTAATTGCATTTAATACCATACCATTTGTCTTGGATTATGACAGAAATTGATAATAACGATTACTTTAAATATAAATAAAAATGTGACTAATTTATTTAGTATACAAATCCAAGCATGCAATGAATGTATACTTCAAATATTTTCACTGATCTTCTATATTATGTTGATATTGATATGATGCTATTCGTTTATTTCTCTGGAAAGCATAGTTCGGAAGGTGAGAGGTTAATAAAACTGTCTTTTTCTCTTTTTTTCTCTCTCTCACTCTTTTAGGGGGGATATTTGAATCCATGGAAAGTGGCCCATCTGGTGCTGAAGAACTTGCCTTTAAGTTTGCTTTAAATACAATCAACAGGAACAGAACTTTACTGCCAAACACCACACTCACATACGACATCCAAAGGATAAACATCCACGACAGCTTTGAGGCCTCCAGAAAAGGTAAAGCCATCTCCAGCTGTCAGCTGTCTTCTGTGAGACCCTACATGATCAGAGACTAATGTGCTGTGAGATATATGAGGAAGGACGTGGGCTTTAGATTGAATTCATTTAACCACAGGGGGACATCAGTGGCCGTCTGGTGCATATGCAGAGAGAATTGATTGGTTTTAGGTAATGAGTCAGAAGGGGTGATTCAGTGAACTACTGATACCCCTGAGACAGGTTCGCAGGCTGCAATCATCTGTCATTTACACGCTGGGGAAACATCTGAATTCTCTTATAATGATTATACACTCCATTAGCCGCTGCCACTGTAACAGTGCTTTTTTTCGATGCCAGTTTATTTAAAGATTACAAAGACGCAATTAAAGCACAGTGGCTTTGCCAAAAAAACGATGGGGTATAAAAGTAAATGAGTTCATTGTTACTGTTGTTGCAATAAATATGACTTTGCACGCTGGAAGTAACCATGAATCGGGCTCTGGTGTTTCTATTATAACAAAATCACAAAATAAAAGAAAGAAAATAAGCCTTTTGTGCTCTGTCTCCAGCTTGTGACCAGCTCTCTCTGGGTGTGGCGGCCATCTTCGGTCCCTCCCACAGTTCTTCGGCCAACGCGGTGCAGTCCATCTGTAACGCTCTGGGGGTGCCGCACATCCAGACCAAGTGGAAGCACCAAGTGTCAGACAACCGCGACTCTTTCTACGTCAGCCTTTACCCAGACTTCTCCTCCCTCAGCAGAGCCATCTTAGACTTGGTTCACTTCTTCAAGTGGAAAACGGTCACTGTGGTTTACGATGACAGCACAGGTGAGAGTTCGACGCTTTAGTGCTCGTAGTGTGTTGTGATTATTCCCCAGCTGTCCTTAGGCAGACTGACCCGTTGGCCTGGACTGTGCACCATTCCCTAGTCTCCGTCTGGCCTACAGTATGGCCAAACCCCCCTGGTTGACAGGCTCTGTTAGAACAGTAGGCAGCAAGTGCTACCACAGTGAGCGGTACATATGCCATATGCCAGAGGTCGCCTCAGGAGCAAACTTGCCAACTAGAGGATTTGCTGCCAGATTTCCCAAAGCATTCACTCAGCCTTATTCACAATTCTGCACAGCAACAACACACTATTATTCTGTGACACTGTGTTCATACAAATGTGGCCCAAGTAAGGACCAAGGCACACTGCTTCGATTTACTGAAGATCTTTAACATTACTACAGCTTATACTGTAGGTTTAGTTAAACAAAGGTTTATTCACTGTCCGATTAATTCACAGTTAAGTTAAATGAAACCAAATGATTAAATGATACTGATTATTGAATTTCACATATGGTGTTTTATAAAACAATTAATAATCCATGTATTGCATGTTTCATTTCATTGAAAAGCTACAAACAAAAGCCATCCTTATTTGAAATACAGACTTATATGTTTTAAAAACGTATTGTTGTGAACAATAAATAGAAAGACAGAGATTTATGTACGTGTTGTATACAATGTGTCAATGTGTACATTGTTTTGCCACATTGTGCGGTTTTTATTTTTAATTGATTTCCACTATGCTCAGTTTAATTAAAAAAAGTGTTTTGTTACAAATGATTGTATTTTTGAGAGTCGCTGAATCATTCACTCAACCGATTGGTTCACAAAATGTCAAATCATTCTGAAACAAAACAAGCGACACTGGTTCAAAAATTATTGAAGCCCAGTTCCACCATATATGATAATTATGACCTTAAAAGTCATAATTATGATATTTAAAAAAATAAATTGTGAGATATTAAGTAATAATTGTGAGATAAAAAGACCAAAAATACATACTAAAGGCTAAAAAAAAAAACTAAACAGGGCGAGTGCGGTAAATAAAAAAAAAAGTTTAAAATTAAAATTCATAATTATGACATAAATAGCATTTTTTGCCATAATTTCATTTTTAAGCCATTTTAATAATTATAATAATAATAATAATTTATGCATTTAGCAGACACTTTTATTCAAAGCGACTTACAGTGCATTCAGGCTATACATTTTTTACCATTTTAAACCATGCCTATATTTATCTCATAATTTTAACATATAATAAGTCATAACTTTGCTCTAAAAGTCACAATTATGAGATACTATGATAATTTGACATTATCCTAATAGTTTTACCTAATAGATTTACTGAAGCATGTTTTTTTCCTTAAGTGGCAAGAATAGGTTTCCATAAAAAGCAATAACATTCATTTTATTGCTTTAATATTCTATCAAAAATATGTAAGTATTTATTTACTCATGTTTTAAAATGTCTCATGGACCACTAGCGACATTTGTAGCTGCTGAATTATATTCATTTTGACTTTAAACATGTAGATCTACATCTAAAAATAAGAGACAGTATGATGGACAGGATAATGGTTAAATGCTCTGGTTAAACACACTGATTCCACAAGAGGTGGCTGTTCTGAGGTCTGCCTCAGAATCACAACTGGAGTCTTTCTTTCCATGCTGTACAACAACTTCATGAACGAATGCAAACAAGCAAATCAATAGCCGTAATGGCATTCCCCAATGGCTCAGCTCAGAAGTGGACTGGCAGCCAGCAACACAAAGCTCTGTCAACACTGCTCAGCTGTTAAATTCAATAATGTGTTAGAAATTTATGGCAGTGCACACAGCATTTCTTCACATGCCATACAATCTTAAAAATAAAATAAAAAAAACCCCAGGGGGGTTTTTCTGGAAGCCCATTTCCGCCACTGAATAAAAAGAATTTAAAAAAAGAAAGAAATTGCGACTTTTTATCTCACAATTCTGACATTTTTTTTTACAATTGCGAGTTATAAAGTCAGAATTGCGTGATATAAACTCACACTTGCGAGTTATAAAGTCAGAATTGCGAATTATAAAGTCAGAATTGCGAGTTATAAAGTCAGAATTGCGAGTTATAAAGTCAGAATTGTGAGATAAAAACTCGCAATTCTGACATTTTTTCTCGCAATTGTGAGTTTATATCACGCAATTCTGAGAAAAATCTGAATTCTGACTTTATAACGCGCAATTGCGACTATGTTCTCGGAATTACGAGTTTATATATCACAATTATTTCTTTATAACTTGCAATTGTGTTATAAAGTCAAAATTGAGTTTATATCTCGCAATTCTGAGAAAAAAAAGTCAAAATTGTGGGTTTATATCTTGCAGTTCTGACTTTATTTCTCAGAATTGTGACTTTATGTCTTGCAATTGCGAGTTTATATCACACAATTCTGACTTTATTTTTCAGAATTGCGATTTTATATCTCACAATTATGACTTTTTAACTCACAATTGCAAGTTTATATCACGCAATTCTGAGAAAAAAAAATCTGAATTGTGAGTTTATATCTTACAATTCTGACTTTATATCTCACAATTATTTCTTTATAACTTGCAATTGTGTGTTATAAAGTCAAAATTGAGTTTATATCTCGCAATTCTGACTCTATAACGCGCAATTGCGACTATGTTCTCAGAATTGCGATTTTATATCTCACAATTATGACTTTTTACCTCACAATTGCGAGTTTATATCATGCCATTCTGAGAAATATAGTCAGAATTGTGAGATAAAAATTCGCAATTACCTTTTTTAATTTTTTATTCAGTGGCGGAAACGGGCTTCCATAGGTCTTTGCAATGATGCCATAAAATAATCATTTTGGGGTCCACAAAGAAACCTTCAGTGATTTTTAGTGTAAAGAACATTATAATAATTTAAAGAACCTTTTTTCCCCCACTATTTAAAAAAACTTTTTTTCATTGTCCAGTGGATCCATAGATGATAAAGTTCTTAAGGGAACTATAGATGCTTGTAAAGAATCTTTAGATACAACACGGACAGTGTTTGACAAAGGAATGAAAAAGGAGATTTAAGGTAGCTCATATATACAAGTGCCACTGCGGCACTGAGTCAAATTAGCTCTATTAGCGGAATGTGTCAGCTATAAAAGAGCTCTGATCATTTATACTTTGATATGTGAGTTGTCAAAGCAAATGCAAGCCATCTAACATAGCGTGTGTCTGCATTGCAGAAAACAAATGCTGTTAAATTATTAAATGTGTCAAGGGAATCACATTAATAGGTTATGCATAAGTCATTCATGGACATACCGCATCAGCAGAGAGGAACAGTGCTCACAAATAGACATGCAATGAAAAGATAAAAAAAAGTTATTTAATGCCCCAAAAGAAAAGACTCATAAATGACCACTGTGACATAGTCGTAAAGGAATATTCCTACCTGCCTGTCAACATATGTATTTGCATACCTCTGTGCACCCTGTTCGCACAGACATGACATGCCATCAGTGTGTTCTATGTACCATTCTGTAAACATTAAAATACTCACCGTTTTAAAGGTATAGCGACAAGACATAAGCAATGTTCCCCATACCATTATTTTAGTGTGAAATCACTTTCTAACTTCACAGCTCGGATAATACAGTAGACATAATAATAAATAAAATAATTAAAATATGTGCAAAATGATAGACCTTGTATTTCAGCAACTTTACCCTGCAAAAACTGGTCCAAAATGTTTATTTTGTTTTATTGTATTCTTTTATTTTAAGAAAAAAAAACGGTAACACTTTATTTGGATAGTCCACTTTAGACATTCTATTAACAGTAAGTAACTTTGCAACTACATGTCAACTAGCAGTTAGTAGAGTATGAGTAGACTGTCTGCTTAATATCTTCTAACACTTTCTTTGTCAACTTATTCTACTAACCCTAAACCTACCCTAATCTACTCTGAGAGTTAGTAGACATGTAGATGCAAATTAATGAGAATTAGTTGACATGTAGTTGACATGTAGTTACAAAGTTACTTATAGTTAATAGAATGTCTAAAGTGGACTATCAAAATAAAGTGTAACCAAAAAAACAAAGCAATAGGACAAATACAATAAAACAAGAGTGCTAATGAAATTATTATAATGCTCTACCTTTTTCAGGTAGGTCTATAAGTAGTGTTCAGGTATAAGAACTACGATGCATAGTCTTCACAATGAATTAAATAATTACATTAATATATTATCCTACCATATCACATGGATCCTTATCCTATGCTTTATTTTCTCATTAATATGTTTCTTTATCACTCCAATGTGTCGATACATTTTAGTAGTGTGCAGATTTGCATACAACTATATGAACGATATAGCAAAATCTCTATAGATAGACACTTTATACAATATAAAGTACACAACATATAATACTATATATATATATATATATATATATATATATATATATATATATATATATCTCCTCATATCGCCCAGTCTTATAATGCAGTCGATTGGAAGTCGTTTGTTTTTGTGGTTTTGTGTAAGGAACAGACTATTTACTTTGTAATTCAATAAAAATCTTGACTTTTGCTGTATAGCTCTCAAATCTCATTCACAGTATTATACAGTTAACGTGAGCTTCTATTGTAGGACTTGAGAGGACGTGAAATATGGCCCATGAGTTATATGAAATATTTTATGACTTTTTAGAAGTTGTATCCATTTTTTTGGGGGGAATAATAAAATACCTTCTAGAAAAAGAGACCTTTGGGCCACCCTCACATTGGCTATTGGCTATGCAATACATCAGCACAAGAAAGAAAATTGCGTTCATCAAACCATTTCATCCGTTTCAATTTATTCTTCCTGAGTGCACCAATCCAGTGGTGCTTTTCGTAGCCCATCATATGCTCTAACAGCGGCCACGAGATTGTTTAGACAGCTGCAGTGCCATGTTTCCAAACAGGCATCATTTTTTAGGGCTTTGCTGTATTGCTCTAATAATTGCTTTGATAACTGCCATATTTATTGCTACAGAATAATACATAGTCTTAATATCATTTTAATGCAACCATTGTAATCTGAGCCTCTTCACTGCGTATGTGCTAAATTTAAACTAATAATGCTCTTTTAAACGAGTGGACGATTATGCCTGAGGTAAAATGATAGTTTAATTTAACCTAAAGATAATTTCATTCCAGCCAAATCCTTTAAAGAGTTTTTTTTCTCCGAAAAGGCAGGCTAATGTTAAAAGAGCCAGCATCTGATGTGAAATCAGTTGAACAAAATGCATAAGAATACATCGGATATCCACTCACAGATATTCATGTGAGGTTTCGTTGCTCCTTCACAGCCAAGTCGGATCTTAACTTAACAGAAGGGGCTTTTATCCTCAAAGGATGAAGTTCTCAAATCTCCTCAGAATCTCAGAATGCTTCTGATGTTAATTAATGAGAAAACGGGGGTGTAGATGTTTCTTCAAAGCGTAAAACCTTTGCATTTTGCCTTGCCTGTGACCTGATTTTAATCTTGATCAATTTGTTCTACACATTTAGTGACGCATAAATGCAGTCAAGGCTACATTAACCTTGACCTTCCTGTCTGGAGCGTTCAGAGCTTCGAGTCAGAAGTCAGCTTTCACGTTCCTCTTCAATTAACGCCAAAGGGAAGCAGCATTCATCTCACATCACTAGCTCACAGCAGCACTCTTCTGGAGAAGGACCAGACAACCGCAGAGGATTACAAGTCAGACAGGCCATGTTTTTTGGCAGGGAGCACTTGAACGATGCAACCTCTCCATGGATATTTATCACTGGGCTTCCAGACGGGTTTTAATAAATGTTTGAGTTGATGAAATATATATGCTTTGTTAAATATGAATCAACTAACGGTTGGAAGGTATTAGACACAATCAGTAAATATCACCACATGCAGTTTTTCATTTACGCAAAGGAGTTGAAGAGCAAACCTGCCTCAAATAGTGACCCGCGGGAAGCCATATTAGCTATCACAAACATCTGATCAGTGCATACAAATTAAATAAGCTATGCTGCTACAGTGTGTGCATTTTAAAAGTTGTTCATTTTATGTCATTATTGAATATAGTATTACGTTTTATAACCCATTAGTATAGATTGGTGGGCTATTGCCCTTTTAGTTCTTGCATTTTCACATGTGCATAACAATGATGAAAAAGAAAACCAGCTTTTTTATAAGTTAATCATAATTTCATTGACTGAGAAGGAGCAAACATTTAGCTGTATTTCAAGTGCAGGGCTATACAGAAGCTGCAACCCTGCTGTAAAAAAAGAAAGAAAAACAAACAACAAAACATTACAGCAGGCAGATGGTTGGTTTCCCAGTTTGGCCAAAATGCTTAGGCTGGTCAGGTTTTTGGGGCTTGTCTGCTGGTCAGGCTGGGAGATCAGATGGCCAACCAGCCAAATCAGCGAAACCGCCAGCTTGGTCAAGTTTCTTTTATTCATGCAAATTGTATGGCAGTTAGCTCTCAGCAGAACTTGTTTTGTTCCCTTGCCCGTCAGGGGAAATCCTGATTTAAGCTTGTCTTAACTGGTTTAAAAAGGTCTCCCAGCCTGACCAAGATGTTCTTCATCTGATCTAGCTAGTATCCCAGCCTGGCCAGCTAAAAAGGGCCAAAAACACCTCTAAAACCAACCTTAAAAAAGGAGACCAGTTAAGATCACTAAACCAGCAAAGTCTTGTGTTCAGCAGGATAGTAAATAAAGTTGATACTACATACATAATTGTTAGCTAGTTATATTTGTATAATAGTGAACAAACTGATTTGTAGATGAATATTTATTTACTTACTTACTTTGTGTGACAAGCAACCCAAGCTCATTGGAAAAACTTGCCTGAGGTGACATTTCTGCAATAGAGGTATTATGTTGCTTCTTGTATGCTGTCCAGTGAGTGGCTCTAAAAGTGCATTCAGCTTTATCTGAAACAGATTAATGGGAATCTGACAATGTTTTATTACGTTGGCTGTTGTATGTTTTGTGACAGTTCAGTGGTGAGTGGCGCTAAAAGTCTCTTTCGTGTTTGACAAGAACATACCGCTTACACTAAACCCTACCCTACACCTAACCAATAGTGTTAACTTGAGATTTAAAAAAAAAAACACATTTGGTGATGTATTCATGCCATTTTAGCTTGCTTCTACAAGTCTTTGAGCATTTATTTATGACTCGTGTTTCACGGGACTCATACACAAGTGCAATGCTGTACCAGGTGAGCTACTGAGCAAGTTTACAACTGTATGCCAAAAAAGCCATACATTTGGAACTAGTTATCTGAAGCAAACACCAAAATCTATTAGTTTACAAATGATGCGCCACTTTTTTGAGGTCATAATAACATAGTATTGTTCGAAAATAAGCTTTTATTGATCAATAATCAACACCGTAAGCATAAATTGTGTGAAAAACAACAATCTGTCGGTTGTTATCTACCACTAGTGTTCATTTCAGCTGGAAACTGCAGTGCATTAAAAAAAAAACACATTTGGTGATGTATTCATGCCATTTTAGCTTGCTTCTACCAGTCTTTGAGCATTTATTTATGACTCGTGTTTCACGGGACTCATACACAAGTGCAATGCTGTACCAGGTGAGCTACTGAGCAAGTTTACAACTGTATGCCAAAAAAGCCATACATTTGGAGCTAGTTATCTGAAGCAAACACCAAAATCTATTAGTTTACAAATGATGCGCCACTTTTTTGAGGTCATAATAACATAGTATTGTTCGAAAATAAGCTTTTATTGATCAATAATCAACACCGTAAGCATAAATTGTGTGAAAAACAACAATCTGTCGGTTGTTATCTACCACTAGTGTTCATTTCAGCTGGAAACTGCAGTGCATTTGTGTATAGAAGCAAAAATTTAGGTAACGACATGTTTTTCCATTAATCCTTTAAGTTGGTTACAAGACACAGCAAAGAAAATACCAACATATGTTCACTGAAAAAAAAAATTGTCTCTACTTACAATTGTAGAGAACTGCTACAAACTGCTGCGATATGTACAACAACCAGCATATTGAAACATTGCCAGATTTAGTCTGAACACACTTCATTACACTTTGAAAATGTCGTTAAATGTAAAAAAATTTTTTACATTTTACAAAATTTCATCGCAAGCAAAAACAATACAAATTATGATCTTGTTCCAAATGGCACCCTCAGTCCTAGCGGCCCTCTTTTGTGTCCACACTTTGGTGACATAATGCTGTAGAGTCCGCAGCAGTGCGGCTTGGCAAACGCAGGTTCACCCTTCTGAATCATAAAATTATGGAAATAGATCCAGGAAGACGCTAACTCTATGGTTTCTTGTTTGGTCTTGAATAGTTGAGTAACTAGGAAGATATAAGTCCTCCATTGTGTGAAGTAAATGAGGGCGATGGGATTTTGGGGGCAACCTAGATATCATTTTTTTTCAGCTGATGACCTTTTGAAGCAGTAATGTGATGTTTCATTACATTAGGAGGTGGCATTTCATTGACAGGAGTGTCCAGCATTTCACTGGGAAGTAGTTAATAGAGAAGAGAGCAAGAGAGTTAGAAGAGAGATAGATAGCAAGGGGCCATGCAGCTTAACAATTTCATTTCCCCAAAAATATTATGACTTTAAACATCCATCCGTATGGCTTTCTTATGTTCATCTAATTAGAAAGATAAGAATGAAATGAAATGGAGCTTTTATATAGATGGCTCCAAATGATATTTCTGATGCTCTGTTGTACATTTAAAGGAATGCTTCACACACAAATTACAATTCTGTCATCATTTAGGAGTTTAATGTCATCTGACTTTTTTTCTTCATTGAACACAAAAGGAGTTTTTTTTTTCTTTTTCTTATTGCTCAGGCTGCACTCCTCCATGAAATCAAGATAATAAACAAATATCATTTGTCACATTCAGACTTGTCACAGCAGGTTATTCTGCGGCAATATTTGGCGACAATATAAACGATACTTGTCCATTTGTGTTCCATGAAAGAAAAAATGTCTTTCAACATCAGGGTGAGTAAATGATGACAGAATTTCCATTTTGGGGTGAACTATTCCTGTAATTCTGTAATAGCCTTATTTATATTCTCTCTCTCTCTCTCTCTCTCTCTCTCGCTCTCTCTCTCTCCAACTTAGGTCTGATTCGATTACAGGAGCTCATCAAGGCTCCATCTCGTTACAACATCCGATTAAAAATCCGGCAGCTACCAGCAGAAACAAAAGATGCCAAGCCCCTTCTTAAAGAAATGAAACGAGGGAAAGAGTTTCATGTGATCTTTGACTGTGGTCATGAAATGGCAGCTGGCATCCTTAAACAGGTGAGTCACTTTTATTAACTGATTTCACACTGAAGATTACAAAGACTGATGTGGAAAATGTATTTAAAATGGACTGATATAATTAATATTTGCTGCAGGTCGAGCCCCGTCTCGGTTTGAGAGCTGAGTGTGTTGCTCCCTCAGCTGAATAACTGCTAGCTGTTCCACCATGGGAACATGCTGTAGGTTGAGCTCCCTCTCCATTGAGAGTTGGATGTTCTCCCCCAGCTACAGATTTACTGCTAGCCACTCCAGCATTATAGCCGTAGATATAGCGTCTGGGGATACGCTATTTTTATCTATAGGCTGCCTTTTCAGGGTGCCACGAGAACCCCTAGAACGGTATGCAAGTGTAGTGCACGTTATGCTTTGCCCACTTTTCTAAAATCCACATAAGTGGTAAGTGTGCACGTTATGCTTTGCCCACTTTTCTAAAATCCACATAAGTGGTAAGTGTGCACGTTATGCTTTGCCCACTTTTCTAAAATCCACATAGCTGGTAAGTGCGCACGTTATGCTTTGCCCACTTTTCTAAAAATCCTGTATGGTAAGAGCTACGCGCAAGACTTCGTGCTCTTTTTGAGTGGTTTAAAACCCCGGTTCTGCCTTGGGCACCACTCCCCCTATGTATCCTCTGGATACCTACTTAACAGGGTATTGCTACTAAGGATCTGTTGAGACAGTTCCTTCACCACAAGACAAACGTGCGGTAGCCCCTGTGTGACAGACCAAGACTAGTATGATTCTAGGCTCTTGGTCGTATTCCCTTAAAGGAATCTGTTTCTGATTCCAAGCCTTGAGCTCTACCCCGGGCCCAGGAGTCTGGCCCTAACAGGTAAGTATTTTGGGGTATGTAGCCTAGGCCTTTGGCCGTAGGGAATAACGTTACTGACAGCCGTCTAACGTCCCAGGGGCGACTCCCATAGCAATATGGTAGAGTTGGTATTTAGTGCTCGCCATGGTTCTGGCTTGCATTCCCCTCAGCATGGTGGCGTGGGTATACCGTTCCCCCTAGCGACCCCTAGAGGACGCAGTTCGAAGTTCCCATGAAAGGGAACGTCTCGGGTTACTTATGTAACCATGGTTCCCTGAGTAGGGAACGAGACACTGCGTCCTCTAGGTTTCTTGCCATGCTGCGGACGCAAGCTTCAGACGAAGAAGTGAATGATGTGTAGCTCCCGGCACCGATTTATACTGTAGTCGCACCGGTAGTGACGTCATGGCTGTCGCCGGCCAACGAGTTGGTGTTTTTTCAATGTATGCTTCAGACACGGGTCACGACGAGGCGTTCCCCATAGCGACCCCTAGAGGACGCAGTTCGAAGTTCCCATGAAAGGGAATCATCTCATCTCATCATCCCATAATTTGTATAATGTTTGAGCAAATATGGAAAGAATGAATGAATCAATCATCAATCAATCCATACATAAAAACATAAATTTAAGTTTGTGATCCAAAATTTATATATATATATATATATATTTAGATGATATAGGAGTATAAAATTTTAAACATTGTCACCAACCAAATGCTACTCAAGTTATCTCAACTCAATCTAGAAGTGTTTGTGAAGAACCAAATTAGCCAGATACAAATTACAAAAATTAGAAGCTCTGACATGTTGCTTTTTTAAAAAAGAATTATGTTTACGCAAAATGTGAAGAACGAAGCCCTGGTCTTTCTTATCCCAAATGTGGCTTGTCTATGTGATTACAAGCTGTGCTGATATGGTGATTTTATCCCCTTTGTATGTCATGAAGGAGAAAAGTGCATGCATTGTTTTTGACCTGTTAATTTATTGTCTCTTTTGATCTTGTGTGTGAGATTGATTTGTACACAATCAGTGAAGTGTACAGGTTTCATTGATTACCTATCAGCCAGTCAAGCTTACATGCTCCGTTAGTCAGTATGTTTGCATGTAATTAGTCAATAGGGTAATGCTCATGATGTGAAGTGCCCTACAAGAATACTGCTCTTAACCACTGTTCCCTTTCAGTCGGTCACTCCCGATGTCACGTCGGATGACCAATGAATTGGGATCTCGCTTAGAGAGACCAATCTACTTCGAGTGTAAACTAAACGAGCCAATGCACATTGGCATGCAATTATTGCATCCAGCTGCCGCTGATCACAGCATGAGTATAAGTAGGCAGCAGATGCAGGGCATATTCAGCTTTTCGCTTCGGAGCCAAGCGATCACATCGTTCTGCTCCTGACTACTCTACTGAGAGAAGAAGACTGAACGAGTTCAGCGCGCTCTTGGAGAGCTCTTCGTGTTGGCGGACGGCGCTTCAGCGGTGGCGGTTTTCCGTGTCGAGTGGGTTGCACACATCAGGCTGCACTACCCCCTGTTTGTGTTGCAGGCGGCCATCTCCCCTGTGCGCCTCAGCACGCTAAAAGAGCTATTTCCCTAAAAGAGCAATCATGGGTGCGTCTTTTTAAAGACGACGTTGCGTGGCAAACTTGACGTTACGTCTTTGTAAAGACGATGTGGGTCTTGCTATAGACAACGTATCACCCGGGCATTTCTGGATGTGGTCGTTACCTGGCGCTGGGTGATGGTCACGATCGCTGCCTCACGTGCCTGGGCATCTAGCATGCTGAGGTGGCGTTTGTGGATGAGTCATGTACTCATTGTGGGAAGATGTACACCTCGGACTCGAGGGCCAAGCTCCGTTTCCTCAAAGGGGTGGAGTTCCATTGCCTCTGCCTCAATCTAATTCTCGTCATGGTGGCAGTCAGTAGCACGGGCGGTCTGAGGATAACCGTGGTGGCAAACCCTCCAGGGACCAATCCTCGGGGGACCATCGCTCCTCTTGCATTCCGCAACCAGTTGAGCTGCCAATGGAACGTGCTGGGCCCTCTACAAGGAGCGTACCAGCCGTATCCTTTGGTGCTCCTCCCAACGACCAGATGTCAATTGCTGCATCGGAGGGTGAGCCAGAGCTTTCTTGAGAGGAAGATTCGGCTGCGCTGCTCTCCTCCGGGACCGTAGCAATGCTTGGATCGGATCCAGAAATAATGGCTATGCTTTCCCGGGCCGCGTAGGGGTAGGGCTCGAGTGAAGACTTTGACCGTGTCCCGAGCCCTAAAGGTTGCACGATTGGTTCTCGGGGTGGTCCGCGCTGGTTCTCAGCGCCCCGCCTTGGTGCCTTTCTTCCCGGAGGTGCATGAGGAGCTCACCAGGTCATGGACCACACCTTTTACTGTCAGAAACCGATCTGCTGGTTCCTCCTCCCTCACCACCCTCGATGGTGGTGCAGCTAGGGGGTTACAAGGGTCCCCCGGTGGAGCGGTCGGTTGCGATGCAGTTGTGTCCAACTGGCAGGGAGAACTGTGCCTCCCCTCCCGGGTCTGTAGGTACTCGACTGGCCAGCGATGCTTATACGGCCTGTGGAGAAGCTGCCTCCGCCTTACACGCTACGGCGTTATTGCAAGTGCACCAGGCCAAGGCACTGAGGGTTCTCAGAACCCGGAAGTTCTCAGAAAACTCCGCACTGCGACGGACCTCGCGCTACGAGCGACGAAGGTTACGGCACGGTCTCTGGGTCGTGCGACGTCCACTATGGTGGTCCAGGAGTCTGGCCGACATGCGTGAGACAGACAAGACACAAGTCTTGAACGCACATGTGTCCCAGACCGGCCTTTTCGGCGACACGGTGGAGAACTTTGCCCAGCAGTTCTCTGCTGCCCAAAGCAGACTGAGGCCATCAGGTACATCCTGCCCTGGAGTGCAGCTGCTGCCGTCGCCGAGGGGGGCCCTCTGCCA
>NW_015506515.1:198203-201309 GCF_001515645.1 Sinocyclocheilus grahami
GGCCGGGCGGAGAATCTTTTTGATTTCTTCCGCCACTGACCTCTCGGTCGGTTGTATCCAAATACAATTTCCTCTATTTCTGGGTCCCCAGAGGGGACGGGGAGTTGTGGACAATCCAGTGTTGTATCACACTCACCCTCCTCTCTCGCCAGTGAGCAGCATCGGGCGGATCGGGGGACGAAACAACAGACTACCCACGCACCCTCTGCTCGAACGCAAGACAGTGTTACACATACTCAGACTCCGCCGGGTACGAGATGCCCGGACCGGGTCCCTGCATTCTCCCTCGCTGCCCCACCTGCGGGTACGCCTGTAGTTCCGTTGGTGCCACTTGCGCGGCGTCTGGGAGCCTGGCTAGCACTACCCAGCCCGTCTCGATGGCTTCTTCGAACTGTCAGGCTCGGCTATGCGATTCAGTTTGCCCGGCGCCCTCCCGAGTTCAGGGGTGTCCACTTTACTTCAATGAAAGCAGCAGTTGCCCCTGTCTTGCGTGCAGAGATCGCAGTCCTTCTGGCGAAGGATGCGATAGAGCCGGTCCCTCCAGCCGATATGAAGATGGGGTTTTACAGCCCCTACTTCATTGTACCCAAGAAAGGCGGTGGGTTACGACCAATCTTGCATCCGTCCCCGAGATTTGGTTTGCAGCGATTGACCTGAAGGACGAGTACTTCATGTGTCGACCCTTCTGCACCACAGACCACCGTTGAGGTTTGCGGCCGAAGGATGAGCATATCAATTACGAGGTCCTGCCCTCTGGGCTTTCCCTGTCGCCCCGGGTCTTCACGTAAGTTGTGGAGGCATCCCTTGTTCCCCTGAGAGAACAGGGCATTCACATTCTCAACTACCTCGACGACTGGCTCATATTAGCTCAGTCTCAGTATCAGTTGTGCGAACACAGGGACTTGGTGCTCTCGCACCTCAGCCAGTTGGGCCTTCGGGTCAACTGGGAAAAGAGCAAACTCTCCCCGACGCAGAGGATCTCTTTTCTCGAGTGTAAACTAAACGAGCCAATACACATTGGCATGCGATTATCGCATCCAGTTGCCACTGATCACAGCGCGAGTATAAGTAGGCAGCAGATGCAGCGCATATTCAGCTTTTCGCTTCAGAGCCGAGTGGTTTTATCGTTCTGCTCCTGACCTTCTGCTTAACCGAGTGATCTACGCGGTGGTTTTCTTGTGTCGAGTGGGTTGCACACATCAGGCTGCACTACCCCAAGAAAGGCAGTGGGTTGAGACCCATCTTAGATCTGCGCGTCTTGAACCGGGCCCTTCACAGGCTCCCGTTCAAGATGCTCACGCAGAAGTGCATCTTCAGGTGCATCCGTCCCCAAGACTGGTTTGCAGCGATCGACCTGAAGGACGCGCCACAGGTCATTCCTGCGGTTTGCGTTCGAAGGACAGGCATATCAGTACAAGGTCCTGCCCTTCGGGCTGTCCCTGTCACCTTGTTCCACTGAGAAAACAGGGCATTCGCATCCTCAACTACCTCGACGACTGGCTCTTTGGCCGAGTCCCGAGGTGGGCGTGGCAACGCAGTACTTACCGGGTCCAAGTTACACCGGCCTGCCGCCAAACCTTCACCCCGTGGTCAGACCTTGCATTTCTCCGGGCAGGAGTGCCCCTAGACCAGGTCTCCAGGCATGCTGTGGTTCACACGGATGCCTCAACCACCGGCTGAGGGGCCACGTACAATGGGCTTGCAGTGTTAGGGATTTGGACGGGGCCCCAACTGCACTGGCACATCAACTGCCTCGAGTTGCTGGCAGTGCACCTTGCCTTGATCCGTCTCAAAGGGCGCTTACGAGACAAGCATGTACTAGTCTGCACGGACAACACTGCGACTGTTGCGTACATCAACCGACAAGGTGGTCTGCGCTCCCGTCGCATGTGACAACTCGCCCGCCACCTCCTCCTTTGGAGTCAGAAGCATCTGAGGTCGCTTCGTGCTGTTCACATTCCTGAGGCTGCTCAACCGGGCAACCGACGAGCTGTCTCGAGCTGCGCTCCCGGGAGAATGACGACTCCATCCCCAGACGGTCCAGCTGATTTGGAGACGTGTCGGAGCCACTCAGGTAGACCTGTTTGCCTCTCCAGAAACCTCTCACTGCCAGTTGTTCGACCGAGGGAACACTCGGCTCGGATGCACTGGCACTCAGCTGGCCGTAGGGCCTTCACAAGTATGCGTTTCCCCCAATGAGCCTTCTTGCACAGACACTGTGGAAGGTCAGGGAGGACGAGCAGCAGGTCCTGTTAGTGGCGCCCTACTGGCCCACCCAGACCTGGTTCCCGGAACTAATGCTCCTCGTGACAGCCCCTCCTTGGCCAATTCCTCTGAGGAAGGATCTACTGACTCAGAGACGGGGCACCCTTTGGCACCCACATCCAGACCTCTGGAAACTTCATGTCTGGTCCCGGCGGGACGCGGAGGTTCTAGGTGACCTACCCCAAGAGGTAGTTGACAACATCACTTCAGCGAGAGCACCGTCTACGAGACATGCTTATGCTTTGAAGTGGAACCTGTGAAGACCCCCGAAGATGCCCAATCAGAGTCGTACTGTCTTTTTTGCAGCAAGGGTTGGAGCGAGGGCTGTCTCCCTCTACCCTCAAAGTCTATGTCGCTGCAATCACTGCTAACCACGACCCCGTAGAAGGGAAGTCGCTGGGGAAGCATGACCTGATCATCAGGTTCCTTAGGGGGGCGAGAAGGCTCTTGGGACCTGACTCTACTGCTCACAGCACTACAGCAGGGCCCCTTTGAGCCTTTGCAGACAGTCGAGCTGAAGTTTCTGTCAATGAAAACGCTACTCCTGCTGGCACTGGCCTCCATCAAGAGGGTTGGGGACCTGCACGCATTTTCGGTCAACGATTCGTGCCTAGAGTTCGGGCCGGCCGACTCCCAGGTAACTCTGAGGCCCCGGCCAGGCTATGTTCCCAAGGTTCCCACTACTCCCTTCAGGGATCAGGTGGTGAGCCTGCAAGCGCTGCCCCCGGAGGAGGCAGACCCAGTCCTAGCTTTGCTCTGTCCCGTCTGAGCCATAAGGTGCTACGTAGACCAGACACAAAGCTTCAGGACCTCAGACCAGCTCTTTGTCTGTCACGGAGGC
>NW_015506515.1:201664-202388 GCF_001515645.1 Sinocyclocheilus grahami
TTATCAGGCACAGGGTGTGCCCTGCCCATTCAGGTTGCGAGCTCACTCAACTAGAAGCGTTGCATCCTCCTGGGCGCTGGCTCGTGGCGTCTCGCTGGCAGATATCTGTAGAGCTGCGGGCTGGGCGACCCCTAACATGTTCGCTAGATTCTACAGCCTTCGTGTGGAGCCGGTATCCTCCTGTGTTCTCACCTCAAACAGGTAGAAGCACTGAGTGGCCCCGGCTTCGGGTCGGCTTGCTAAAACCGCTCCAGAGAGTCCATATAGTAGACCCTGTTGAGCTCCTCCGTCCCCTCCTCCATCCCCTAGGCAGCCAGACGTGGCTGAACGGCCCTCTATGAATCTGTGAGAACCGGTAGAGGGCTGGGTTCCATATGTAGAGACCTAAGTGGATCCCATATGTGTAAAGTCCACGGTATAGCCTCGAGCCCATGTTTCGCCGGCAGACTTCTGCCATTCCAAGAGGGTTACAATCACCTCCAATCTTCCATATGCACCTAAGAAATGTTCATATGTGTATTTGCTTCCGAAACCTCCTTCGGGAAGGTTGGAGCTTCTGTAACGTCCCTGTCCCATGTAGAACGGGTACATTTTCCCAGTGTTATCCAGTCTTACTCATTGGGTAGTGCCATAGAAGCAGTAGCTGGTCCTCTTGTGCAAGCCCTGGCCTACGCCAAAAAGTAGGGGCGCAGGTGGCTTCCACAGGACACTGGAAGGGGCAGTA
>NW_015506515.1:204845-260412 GCF_001515645.1 Sinocyclocheilus grahami
GCAAGCGCTGCCCCCGGAGGAGGCAGACCCAGTCCTAGCTTTGCTCTGTCCCGTCTGAGCCATAAGGTGCTACGTAGACCAGACACAAAGCTTCAGGACCTCAGACCAGCTCTTTGTCTGTCACGGAGGCTGGCAGAAGGGGAATGCCGTCTCAAACAGAGGATGGCCCACTGGATAGTGGATGCCATCACCCTGGCTTATCAGGCACAGGGTGTGCCCTGCCCGTTCAGGTTGCAAGCTCACTCAACTAGAAGCGTTGCATCCTCCTGGGCGCTGGCTCGTGGCGTCTCGCTGGCAGATATCTGTAGAGCTGCGGGCTGGGCGACCCCTAACATGTTCGCTAGATTCTACAGCCTTCGTGTGGAGCCGGTATCCTCCTGTGTTCTCACCTCAAACAGGTAGAAGCACTGAGTGGCCCCGCCTTCGGCTCGGCTTGTTAAAACTGCTCCCTGTTGAGCTCCTCTGTCCCCTCGGCAGCCAGACGTGGCGGAGGGTCCGGCGCCAGGCCCTCTCTCGATGAATCCGTAAGATCCGATAGAGGGCTGGGTTCCATATGTAGAGACCTAAGTGGATCCCATATGTGTAAAGTCCACGGTATTCCCCGGCAGACTTCTGCCACTCCAAGAGGGTTACAATCACCTCCAATCTTCCATATGCATTAAATTCACGTGTTACTTGACATTTTTTTAATTATTAGTGAAACGTGCTAGCCTTTTCTCCGTGAAAAACATTTAAAAATAAATCCTTTCTTTTTTTTCTTTTTAATTTTTTTCAGTGTTGTGTATAATGCAATCTAATCTTAATGGGAAACACTGATCAAATAAGGATTGCCAAACAATGGATAAGGATATGCACTGCTAGAGTTCTGTGAATAGTCTTGCAAAGAGAAAACTGATATTTCAATGTGTGACTTAACTGCAAGAATTTTCGCCCAATTACAGGAATAATCAAATATTAAAGTGGGTATTATTCAGCTAGAGATTGGCTCACAGACCTCGTTAATCAGTTTCAGACCACTGAAGTGATAATGAAGATACTCATTATTAGTGGCAGTGGATATATGCTTCTATAATGGGCAGCTCTCAGAAGGTTTGTGTGATATCCACATTGGAAACTTTTGGCTTTGTGAAGTCGTCCACACTTTTGAACTTTGCAAAATCTGCTCAGGCTACAGAGACATTATTTCCCAACCATATGTTTCACACAAGACTGAATTTAATAATTAATTTCACTTTGGGGCTGATGATGGCAATGATAACTGGGTCTAGCAAGGATGTAATAGTTAAGATATTTTGATCTATCAGATTAGTTATTATTATTAATTTTATTTATTTTTTATTTTATTTATAAAAAAAATTATGATAGTCCAGGCTTATTGTGTATACCAAAAACAATTATACTACACTTATGACAATTTGTAGACAGAATATCAGAAGGAAATATTGCTGCTGTACATTTAAGTCTTCTATATAAATGCACACATTATTTCATGGACTGTGGGTTTGCTGTTGCGTCTAATATAATTTGAACTGCTCTGTCCTTACAATAACAGCCTCTTTGCACTGTCAGCATTACACTTTTACAAAATACACTGTGATGAAATGTGCCACTCAAACTGTTAAGCTCAGACTGAAATGACCAGGGACTTGTTCTGTTACCATTATAAAATATACTACAGTCACTTTATTTTCAAACTTTAGGATGCGTGTGTCTGTCCCAAAAAAAGGTTACAAACAGCAGGGTAAAAACAATATTACAGTAAATAAATACTACTAATAAAATGCAAGCAACATTTTATATTGCATAGCTGGGATAGCTAAATAAATAGGCTTCTCAAGTTTTAAAATAGGAGAAACCCCTTTTCATATCTTTTGTTACTGATGTCAAAGGAGAAATATGACTAATTCTAACACTGGCCATATAGCATTTTTTATGTTAAAAGGACTAAAAGTTTACAAAAGTTTAGGTACACTTTGCAGAATCTACAAAATGTTAGTTATTTTTTATCAAAATAAGAGGGATCATACAAAGTTCATGTTACTGTTTATTTAGTACTGACCTGAAACAGATAGTTCACATAAAATATGTTTACATATAGTCCACAAGATAAAATAATAGTTGAATTTATAAAAATGACCCCATTCAAAAGTTTACACACACACACTTGATTCTTAATACTGTGTTGTAACCTGAATTATCCACAGCTGTGTTTTTTGTTTAGTGATAGTTGTTCATGAGTCCCTTGTTTGTCCTGAACAGTTACACTGCCTGCTGTTCTTCAGAAAAAATCTTCAGGTTCCACAAATTCTTTGGTTTTCCAGCATTTTTTTGTGTATTTGAACCCTTTCCAGCAATGACTGTATGATTTTTAAATCCATCTTTTCACACTGAGGAAAACTGAGGGACTCATATGCAACTATTACAGGTTCAAACGCTCACTGATGCTCCAGAAGAGAAAAAAAAACATGCATTAAGAGCCGGGGGTGAAAACTTTTGAACAGAATGAAGATGTGTACATTTTTCTTATTTTGCCTAAATATCTTTTTTTTTTTTCATTTAGTACTACCCTTCAGAAGCTACAGAAGATACTTACATGTTTCCCAGAAGACAAAATAAGTTAAATGTACCCTGATCTTCAAATTAACTTTCACCACCCGGCTCTTAATGCATGTTTTTTCCTTCTGGACCATCAGTGAGCATTTGAACCTTCTGTAATAGTTGCTTATGAGTTCAGATCAGTACTAAATAAACAATAACATGCATTTTGTATGATCCCTCTTATTTTGGTAAAATAATTAACATTTTGCAGATTCTGATTCAAAAACTTTTGACTTCAACTGTAGGCAGCCTATATTATTTCCTCAAGTACCACAAGTCCAAGGACTCAAAACAGTATGCTACAGTGTATTTCTTTTCCACAAGAGGAAGCTTGACTTTCATTAAATTTGTATGTACTTGTATGATAAGCATTTTTAGAGCTGTGTTGGGTTGACACAGCCAGAAACATCAGACTTGACTTCCTCCATATTTTACCCTTAGTGAGTCAGTTATATGCTAACTGGAATAATAGTGTATTTTTCTTCTGGTGTTTAGGAATAGTATTATCCATCATAATACCTCTATATTACTTCTCTATGCCTACAATTTTCATGATATGACCACCTTAAGAAAGTTCAGCGCTATAATGATCTAAATGGAGTCCGTTTTAATTCATGTGGACTTCCTAAAAAAAAAAAAAAAAGTTTTTAGAAGTCAATGTATTGTTTCTTTTATTTATTTCTTTTATGTCAGTGCTTCACTGATTAATGTAACGTCTTTCATTGTCTCAAACATTGATATTGATGTGTGCAGTTCATTGGATTATTTTGCATGTTGTGCAATCACACTAAAATATTTTATAATAATATAACACAATAATATATAAAATACATACACGTTTTTTTTTTAAACCAGATTGGTTTATTTAGAGGTAGAGCACAGGCTTTTTGCATGGATGTCACTCTGTATTGTATTTATGGGCATTGGAGAGAGCTCAGGGTGTTTCAGGGGTTTAAGGGAAGAGCTTCAAATGATTTCAGTTCTCAGTCCTTCAGCATATAAAATTATTACAAGCCGCAGAACATCATATAAACAAGAAATGCCATTATTTTCGCCTGCCTATCCTTCGATTCAGTAATAAATTGCACATTTTCAGAGAATAGCGTTACTGCTCCCTTGTCTCAAAATGGTTTCGTTCATGGTTCTCAATATTTTTTCAGGCTCTTGCCATGGGAATGATGACGGAGTATTACCACTACATTTTTACTACCCTGGTAAGTTATGCATGAGTCTTTATATTATAAATCACATTCAAAACCACAGTGATATTCATAAAATCATTTGGATTTCAGGCTATTATATTCCCTAAGTAGGAACATAGAAGCTTCTTTTTTTTTTCAAGTGCTGTTTCCTATTTTCACCACTGATGTGTTTTACTCTGAGAGATGCCAAGAAAACATTCTATTATTATTTTAAAATGACTTTTTTCCCTATCCCATTTGCAGGCCTAAGTTACATAAAACTGTTCTGCAAGTTATTGTGATGCATTTATATTTAATTCAATACACAAATCATTTATACAAAAGTTTTATCTAATAAAAAATTGACTTTTTTCCCCTATATTTTTGTGTCAGTAGAAAAACTGTCAAATAAAGGAAATAACATATATTGTATTTATTTGCTTCATGGCTGGTAAATTTATGACATCTTATGACATCAAGGAAGCTGACTAGATTTTAGACTAAAGCTTATATATAACACACATTACTTTTGCAGTTTTAGTTTTTTTTTTTTAATCATATTTCAGTAAATTTATAAACTTTTCACATATTTTAGGATCTCTTTGCATTGGATGTGGAGCCCTATCGCTACAGCGGGGTCAACATGACCGGATTCCGGATCCTAAACACAGAGAACAGCCAGGTGTCCTCCATCATTGAAAAGTGGTCCATGGAGCGTCTGCAGGCGCCTCCTAAACCAGACTCTGGCCTGCTGGATGGTTTCATGACAGTAAGCCGCTTTTACACATGCCATCATGTGGCAACCATACACTGTTTTAAAACTGGGTAACACTTTATTTTGATAGTTCACTGTCTGGCCTGCTGGATGGTTTCATGACAGTAAGACGCTTTTACAGCATGTTCTCTAGAAAATATTTAGGCCAATGATTTTCAGCTGGCTTTGGTTCAGGACTCAGATTTTACATGCCATCATGTGGCAACCATACACGTTTCAAAATTAATACTTTATTTTGACATTCTCCTAACTTTAAGTAACATTTCAACTAGTTATTAGAGTATTAGTTGACTCTCTGCTTGATATCTGCTAACACTTAACACTTTTGATGGTCCCCCAACAGACATTCTACTGACTATAAGTAACTTTGCAAGTACATGACAACTTATTCTACTAACCCTAGCCCTAGTGCATTTATACCTGGCTATAAACCTGCCCTACTAACAGTCTACTAATACTCTTAATACAGAGTTAGTTGATATGTAGTTGCAAAGTTACTTATAGTTAGTAGAACGTCTAAAGTGGACTATCAAAAATGTTGTTTCTCATACAAATTAACAAAAACAAATTAAAAAGTAACATCAAATATTTTAATACATATACAGTATATAATAATTCAACAAACAGCACATGGTCAACACACACCATATTTATCCTTGTTGCAATCGAACTTGCGTTTGATGTGGTTCGTGTTATTTATTCCAATCAAACGTCTAAAGTGGACTATCAAAAATGTTGTTTCTCATACAAATTAACAAAAACAAATTAAAAAGTAACATCAAATATTTTAATACATATACAGTATATAATAATTCAACAAACAGCACATGGTCAACACACACCATATTTATCCTTGTTGCAATCGAACTTGCGTTTGATGTGGTTCGTGTTATTTATTCCAAGTAGATTTGGTTCATAGTTTTCAAGGGTGAGGTCATGTCACGCAGCCTGTCTATGCTGGCATCTGTTTAACATGGCTTGACCATGTGACAGATGAATTTGTGCCAAAATACCATTGAGTTTGACTGCAAACTATTCATGATTACATGGTTAGTTGGATTTTAGTATTTGTCTTTTCAATGAATCAGGACAGTGCTCGGACAGATTTTGGTGTTAACTGTTTTAAGTCTCTTGCCTGTTATTTACAATAGTTATAAGTCATCAGAAAATACAGTCAAGGTGATAACAGTAGAGTTTGTTTTTAATTGATGCTGCGGGAAGTTGTTTGCTCTGTCTGTGTATAGCACTATTCCCCAGAGAACTCGAACCCACAACCTGCAGGGTATGCTGCGATCTGAAGCGTGTGTGATAAACAGGGACTCTACTGTAGTGATCTAAAAACTGTCTGATATCAACATACTGGCAGTATCCCAGTTCTTCCTCAACAGTGGCTCTCCTATCCGGGAAAAGGGCCAACATATGAACTCACTAGAGGCTGGGTGAGACTGAAACAGAGGAAAGATGAGAGCTCACATGCCAAAACGATCTAACCTGCCAAAATAACTCTCATGGGACACAACACAATGACACTTCATTGGACTCTTTCCTTCACGTCCTGTTTAGAGAGAAATTTACCCAGTAAAGACTTAGATTCTGTCATGATTTACTCACGCTCATGTCATTCCGAACCTGTATGTCTTCTTTGGTCTGTGGAACACAATAGGAGATATTTAGCAGAATGCAGGGGGACCGTGGGTGCTTAAACTCGTGCCTTTTAATCACTTTTATACATTTATGGTCAGTAAAAAGGCTCTTAAATAATAATAACATTGGTTGGGCTCATCTTGGAGCTCATCACAAGTCTGCTGCCGGCTTGACTTCCCAGTCATCTGGCAGTTTACAATATTGTGTCGTTTTGTTCTGGTATGGAAATACAGTAATATTTTGTATTTGTTCAGGTCTTTAAAATGTCTTAAAGGGATACTTAATCCAAAAAAACGAACGCTCTGTTATCATTTACTCATTCTCAACTCATTCCAAACCCGTAAGACTTTAAAGACACAAATGAAGATACAGTATTGTTAATATTTTGATATCAGCGATTTTAGATTAAGCTGCCCATAAATATGGGGGATTCTCAGTTTTTGTGGGTCTTAAAAAGCCTCAATTTGCCCTTCTACAAATTAAGACCTAAAAAGGTCTTAAATTAGAGAAGAAAGTCATAAATTCTTAAAATATTGAAATTAAATGTTGCATGCACTGCAAAAAGTAACTATTCCCCTCAGTATTTTTGTCTTGTTTTCTAATACAAATATCTGAACTTCCTTAAATCAAGATACATTTACGTGAGACAAAAAATGAAGTAAAAAGAATGAGTTTATGCTTAAAACAACAAATACATGTCAAAATATATGTCAATGATGTATATTCAAAGGGAAAGTTTTTTACTTAGAATTTTTCTAAGACCATTAGCATATATTTGCCCTCGGTTTAATAAAATAAATTTTTCAGAAATACTTTTTTTTATCTTTTGACATTTTGCTTCTCAAGCAAATCCATCTTGATTTAAGAATCTTTAGGCATTTGCATTGGAAAACAAGACAATAATAGTGAGGAAAACTTTTTTTTGTGAAATGAAATTAAAATGAAAAGTAATGTTACATAAAAGTAGACCTAATGACTCAGCTGTGTTATATTCCATGTCTCTTAAATTAGTCGTTGACGTCAAACCCGACATAACCTGAGATGATGTGACATAGTTGAATTCAATGTATTCATTGTACGTCTGTAGAAGAACAATTTGGAATATAGTTCACAAGTTGTATGGAACTTTTATATTGCATTTTTGGAGCTTAACAGTGTGAATTTTCCAAAACATCTCTTTGTTCAAAACATCTCGTGGCAGAACTAAAATCATTCAGCTTTGGAACAGCATGAGGGTGAGCAATCCTTGAATAATTTGAAGAAAGAATCCAGTAGAGAGTGAACTATATCCAAACACTCATGGCAGTGGATATAGACAGCTGAAGGGAGGCCAGCTGGAAGGTAAATTTCCCCTTTCTAACCCAGTCGATTAAAAGACTCAAAGCCTTTAATTAGCTGACTCAGCCTGTCTTACAGTACAGCTCACACAGTAACTCATCAGTCTATCTTCACTCATCGGCTCAGAAAAAGGACAAACTCTCGCTATTCAAGACTGTCTATCCACATGTCAATCCCTTTCAGCTATAACATTGACAGCCATGATTATTTAGAAACCATAATGGTTCAGGTTTTCCTGAGAGCTGCATTTGAAGGCAGGCGTTAATTAATCAGCCAAATGGCAATCAGTCAGAGGCTAATGCATATTGACACTTTGAAAAGTTTCTGTAAATGTTTGATTAGCAGTTTCACTGGTTCGCTATATTTATGGTTCTTTTAAAGCTTTATATTGAACCACTGAAACATATTGAGCTGAGATTGTAACAAATACTTAGTGAGAAAAACAGAGTTGTGGCCATTATAATTGGTTCTTTTTACATTGTCAATATTTATTTATTTATTTTTAGCATTTGTTCAAAGCAAAAAAATGTATTTAATATTTTTGCTTTAGATAACACAACCACAGTCAGTTCACTGACTATTGCATATTGATGAAGAAAATTGCATACAATACTGGCAAGCACTTGAGAAAATTGCAAGCTCCACTGTAACACAACTTCCAAGACTCAAAATGTCAGATTAATATTAGGAGTGCCTGTGATAAAGAAAGTGAGAAAGATTTAGGATTTTCCAAACTTATACAGATTCATCCAATTAATAAATAAATTAATAATAAAATAACTGCTTACCCAACTACTACTACTACTACTACTACTAATAAAAAATAAAAATAAATAATAAATAAATAAATAATTGAATGATTTTAAATCTCTTGATGAACAACAATTCTACAAGCTTTATTTATTTAAATGTTTTTAATGGAAAGTTTAGCAACACTGTTGTATTATTGTTTTCTGATAGGGCTGGTGAAATTCGTTCATGGTTAGAGGAATATCAAATTCCACATATTTTCTCTTTGGACAATAATTAATCTTCATACGGTGAAAGGCTGCCCTAAGTCACGGTTTAACATGGATAATGAAAATGACCTAACAAGGTCCTCAGACTTATTAGCATAATTTCCTTCGGTGCTAATTGCTTTAACTTCTGTCTGATTTAACTTCTGGAGGGAGCTCATCTACAGGACAACTCATCATTGAGCAGAAAAAAACGCCCATTCATGGCTGCAGCGCCAGTGTCCATGGGGGTTTATTTAAGGAGACAGAGCAGAAAAAGTGTCCAGATGAAAGGGTCTTTACTGGGACACCAACAGGGATGGGAACGGCACTTTAGAAATGTTACCAGTAAAATTAATGGTTCAGGTTTTCCTGAGAGCTGCATTTGAAGGCAGGCGTTAATTAATCAGCCAAATGGCAATCAGTCAGAGGCTAATGCATATTGACACTTTGAAAAGTTTCTGTAAATGTTTGATTAGCAGTTTCACTGGTTCGCTATATTTATGGTTCTTTTAAAGCTTTATATTGAACCACTAAAACATATTGAGCTGAGATTGTAACAAATACTTAGTGAGAAAAACAGAGTTGTGGCCATTATAATTGGTTCTTTTAACATTGTCAATATTTATTTATTTATTTTTAGCATTTGTTCAAAGCAAAAAAATGTATTTAATATTTTTGCTTTAGATAACACAACCACAGTCAGTTCACTGACTATTGCATATTGATGAAGAAAATTGCATACAATACTGGCAAGCACTTGAGAAAATTGCAAGCTCCACTGTAACACAACTTCCAAGACTCAAAATGTCAGATTAATATTAGGAGTGCCTGTGATAAAGAAAGTGAGAAAGATTTAGGATTTTCCAAACTTAGACAGATTCATCCAATTAATAAATTAATTAATAATAAAATAACTGCTTACCCAACTACTACTACTACTACTACTACTAATAAAAAATAAAAATAAATAATAAATAAATAAATAATTGAATGATTTTAAATCTCTTGATGAACAACAATTCTACAAGCTTTATTTATTTAAATGTTTTTAATGGAAAGTTTAGCAACACTGTTGTATTATTGTTTTCTGATAGGGCTGGTGAAATTCGTTCATGGTTAGAGGAATATCAAATTCCACATATTTTCTCTTTGGACAATAATTAATCTTCATACGGTGAAAGGCTGCCCTAAGTCACGGTTTAACATGGATAATGAAAATGACCTAACAAGGTCCTCAGACTTATTAGCATAATTTCCTTCGGTGCTAATTGCTTTAGTTTCTGTCTGATTTACTTGGAAAGAGCTCATCTACAGGACAACTCATCATTGAGCAGAAATACACCCATTCATGGCTGCAGCGTCAATGTCCTTGTGGGTTTATCTAAGGAGACAGAAAAGAAAAAGTGTCTAGATAAAAAGGTATTTACTGGGACAGTAAATGTTACCAGTTATAAAAATGTTGCCAGTAAAATGGTACTGTTTTACTATTGCTACTGTACAGTGCCCGAGAAGTGCAAAACAAATCACAATTCTGAAAACAAAATAACAAATTACAAACGCAAATGCAAGTCTAAAATTCAAAATAACAATTCAGAAAACACAACAACAATTCAGAAAACATTATAACAAGTCTGAAAACACAACGACAAATTAGAAAACAAAATAACAAGTCAGAAAACACAACGAGAAATCCGAAAACAAATTAACAAGTCACAAAACAACGTCAAATCAGACAAACCGGAAGAGGTAGGTATAGTTTGAGACAGTGCCATTGGTTTGGGATTACTCACCGCTGACTGGACGAGACATCTGTCAATCAACGTATACAGGAAGAACCAGCCGAAGAACAGCAGAGTCGTGGTAGAAAGTTCGGAGATGGTATTAAAGTAGCTCAGTTTAAATGTATTGTATGAATTGCCCTTACTATGGAATAAAAAATACGGAGTGTCTATTTACACAGTGCAAATAGCCTGCCTTGTTGGAAGTAATTCCGCTCTCCAACGTGTGATTGGGCAAGTCAACACTTTAAAAGCAGCTATACATAATCAGCTCCAGTGGCGCAGATGGTTAAGTGCGTCGTCAGCTTTTGCCAAACTTTTTTTTCTCCCTTTTCAAATCTCGTATCACATCGTAAAGGCATTTATTTTCAATAAAAATTAAGGAAATAATCAAAAAGTTGAAAATAAAGTATCGGGTAGAGTTAGGGTAGGTGTAGGGAGGGCTTTATTGTACCAATAAGGTGGCATCCATTTAATAATTAAAATGATAATTTACACTCAATACGTTATTATTGCATACTGTTTTATAATGTACTACAATACTGAAGTGCAGATAATTGCCACTATTTGCAACAAGTAGTATATATAGAAATCCTGCTATTTTAACATAGTGTAAATAGGTATTTGCACTTAGTGTAAATAGCATATTGCTAAAAATACTGCTATTTTCACTTAGTGTAAATAGAATCCATTGCTAATACGAGATTTGAAAAGGGAGGAAAAAAAAGTTTGGCAAAAGTTGGATCGAACACAGGTCGATCGCGTCAAATATTGCTGACAACACAAGCTTATCCATCTGTGCCACTGGAGCTGATTTTTTACAGCCACTTTTATAGTGTTGACTATCCCAATCACACGTTGCATGGCGGAATTACTGTACATAGCCTCTGCCAACAAGGCGGGCTATTTGCACTAAGTGTAAATAGACACTCCGTATTTTTTATTCCATAGTAAGGGCAATTCATACAATATATTTAAACTGAGCTACTTTAATACCATCTCCAAACTTTTTACCACGACTCTGCTGTTCTTCTGCTGGTTCTTCCTGTATACGTTGATTGACAGATGTCTCGTCCAGTCAGCGGTGAGTAATCCCAAACCAGTGGCGCTGTCTCAAACTATACCTACCTCTTCCGGTTTGTCTGATTTGTCATTGTGTTTTCTGACTTGTTAATCTGTTTTCAGATTTGTCATTGTGTTTTCTGAATTGTTGTTGTGTTTTCTGAATTGTTATTTTGTTTTTTAGACTTGCGATTTGTTTTGCACTTCTCGGCCACCGTACTACTGTCTTAACATGAGCAATCATGGTGATGTTTCCATACAATTAAATTTTTTTTTTTTTTTTTACTTTTAGCAATGATTTGGCAATTGTATCAATAGTTTGACAACGAGAGTGCGAGCATGATGTGATTGTTACCTATGTTCCTGAAGCAAGATCAGACATGAAATGCTCTGAAGCCTTGGAGAGCTTCTTGGAAAAAGTTACCCACAAGATCACAGTTCATTTTCAGAGAAAGTGACGTATGGAAGTGAGTAGTGTCTTTGATTTGTTTTGCACTTCTCTGCCACCGTACTACTGTCTTAACATGAGCAATCATGGTGATGTTTGCATACAATTAAATTTTTTATTTTTTTTTACTTTTAGCAATGATTTGGCAATTGTATCAATAGTTTGACAACGAGAGTGTGAGCATGATGTGATTGTTACGTATGTTCCTGAAGCAAGATCAGACATGAAATGCTCTGAAGCCTTGGAGAGCTTCTTGGAAAAAGTTACCCACAAGATCACAGTTCATTTTCAGAGAAAGTGACGTATGGAAGTGAGTAGTGTCTTTGAAAGTACCTGTACAGAGTACTGACTCTATTTTGGTGTTTGCACATTAGAATCAAAGCATCAATAGTTTCTACTTAGGATATGTTTTACTGGTATTGATACCGACTACTGTTCACTAAATTTTGGTGTCTTAGATCACTAGAATTATGAGCAATCAAGTCAAAATTGTAAATATTCTTAATGGAGCAAGAGATGTCTAAATAAATAAATAAATTAGTGCTGTCAAAATAAGGGTGTTACCACAGGCAATTACTTTTTCCAGTTTAACAGCGTTAAAAATATTTAACGTAGTTAAAGGTGCAATAGGCGTTTGTCTTCAGAAACATTTTTTGTTAAGCTGGTTGAAAGTCTCTCACATCCCGATAGCAAGCATTAAGTTAAGTGGTCTAAATGTATTTATCTCTATTTATATATTCTGTGGAAGGCGTAGGACTAATAAATGTTTGTCCAATCAAAACGCTCGATCCGAGCGTTTTAATTGGCTTTCCTACCTGCCTGTCAACGTATGTATTAACATACCTCTGTGCACCCTGGTCGCGCAGACAGGATACATCATCAGCGCATTCACGCACGCTGTGCAGACAGAACGAGAATGGCAGACAAACATCAACAACCCAATCTTCCTTCCTGGTATTGTAGTAATTTTAAAGTTTTCTCACCGGTGAATGACACATGATGTAGGCAGCACAGCGGTTCCCAATTCCAGTCCTTGCGCATGTATTTTGCATGTCTCGCTTAGTTAACACACCCGATTCAGATAACCAGCTCGTTAGAAGAGAGCTATGTGCATGAACTGTGTTCCGATCTATATGATAACACCGTGTTTATTGCTCCCTACTCCCTGAGCAGGGGAAATCCATTGAAATTTACTTAACTTCGTTAAGTAACTATTGTAGTAATGTTGTCTCTGGTATTCTGGACCTCTTTAAGGTGTCCTTGTTAAACATGTTACATGTACTTACTATTATAATAACAATAAAGTATGCATAATTACATGCAAGTAACCCTAAGCCAAACCATAATCCTAACCCTAACCATATAGTAATTATGTACATGTAGTTAATTAATATTACTCAGTACTTAAATATACAGTATTATTACACTGCAACAAGGACACCTTAAAAATAAAGTGTAACTGAAAATTGTTTTAAGTTCACTTAGTAGTAGAATTTGTTATTTTTTTCAAGTGTAATAAATGTTAAAATTGATAGCTTTCAATTATACTGTAATGTTGAATGGCTATAGTCAATGGTTAAATATTGAAAAAAAGAGACATCAATAGTATTGTTATCAGTGATACTCACCGTCAGTCATAAACAAATATGTCATTAAACAAATCTTAAAAAAATATTTAGCCTTTATGTTGTTTCTACACTAATTTGAAGATTGAATGTGAAATTATTGCAATATAAAAGTATATTTAAAAACGTTATTGTTAGCTGGGATTAATTGTAATTAACTTCAGAATAAAATATGTGCGATTAATTAGTTATATTTTTAATCGATTGCCAACACTAAAATAAATTGATAGATAGATAGATAGATAGATAGTATAGTGGGGCATTGATTTTTAAGTGTGCGGTGGCACAAAATATAAACATGTCCCCATTTAAGTAGCTTCTCGGGCATGGGTAAATTATGTTTGTCTGTATCTGATGGATCTGTTGTTATTGTCTTGCGAGAGATCTTCTTGATGGGCAGCTCTCAGCAGGGATTAAATGTTCTCGAAGGGGACAGGTGATACTGATAGCCCCACCAGCGCGTCTCTATTGAAAACCTACCGTTCCGCAAATAGCCCATAAAGCATGAATATCAACCTCCGAATCTTTCATTACAGCCATTAAACTTTCCTCAAGTCCTTTTTGCTTAACAAATGGGCTCCTTGAGGAGCTGCCAGCTTTCTCTGATCCCATTAGCCCCTCCATTCCAAGGTCATCACAGTATTGCCTAGAAAGAATCCCTGTTTAATGGCAATCCCTATACCCAAAGGGCTTTAACACATTTAGGTTTTCTGGAATAATCCAAGAGCCCCAGAGAGAAATGACTGAGCTCACTAGCCAGAAATGATTGAAATGACTCCATAATGTGTGGGTGCATGTGACGAGCATGTGATGTTGCATTTGGCTTGGAAATTTCTTCACTTTTCTGTGAGATGAGAATGCCTCTCTAAAGCTCTGGCATTTGAGAAAAAACCCACCCTAGCTGCCTCCTCCTCCAAATGAAGCCCCTTTAAGCCATGGCCGACTGCCTCCTCCACGGATAAGTGTGGTTGGTTGGTTTTGGTTTGGATCGAGGCGCTGAGATTTGGCTCTGACCTGGACCACATGCTGTTGGAGGTATTTGCACTGCGGTTAGGTTGACGTGAGGAGGATCTGACATGAGCATTTCAGCTCAGCCCGAAATACTGAGCCAGCTTTTGTGCACCTGAACCATGCAGGAATCTCCAATCTTTCTGTCTGTGAAGGTTTTCCGTAAAGCAAGTGCCCCCCCCCCCCCGCCCCCCCCGCGCCCCGCCCCCCCCCCCCCCACCCTGTCCACGTATAAAAAAAAAAAAGTGGGCTCCCCCAAAGTCTACGGTATAGTTCGAACACTGGGTGTAACCACGGTGTCCTGGCCAAATTGCCCCCCTGGCCTTTGTCAATCATGGCCCCCTAATAATCCCCAACCACTTGATTGGCTCTATGACTCTCCTCTCCACCTGTAGCTGGTGTGTGGTGAAGACATTTTTCCCACTCTCACTTGTGATTCCCACTTTCAAATGGATGTATTCTAAAATGGCAGCAGTTTATTGCTCAGTTTCAAATCACTGAGCTGCTTTGCCTTCTACTGTTTACACAGGCAGCTGTCTAACCAAAATGTAACCTCATAAGTGATTGAGTTTTTAATTAGGCAGCAAAGAAGACTTGACTTACAATTGATTCCCATTGAGTTTGATGTTATCATGTTGTTAAGCTAATACCATGGTACTCTAATAAGCATAAAACATACTTACATTATTACATCTATTTATATTTACATTAGAATGTTGGGTGAAATAATCAATTTTAATTTATTTGATCTATTGTGAATTTTATAGTAAGTAAAGAATAATTGATGATGGGCCATTGCAATATTGAAAAATCATGCATGCCTGATGTGGTAATGCACCTTGTTTGTGCATTATTTTTCAGTAATTTAAATGACGGGAGTGGATTATTCTGATTATACAACAGTTCAGACATTGTACAGATGTTTTATTTCAAGACATGTGTCAGGTGTTTGTCCTTAAAATACTCTTTTGTGTCAGACTCATTTCTTACGCATCTCATTCCAAGCCTCTGCTGCTAATTCCAAAACACCATTTTAGAGCTAGTAATGGAGCTTGAGCCATTGATATGAGGCAATGCCATTTAGCTTTTTAGTTGCGAACTATATTACTGAAAAAGTCAATCACTGACAGCACTGACAAAAAGATTCTGAGTGCAGTGCATGTGTGTCTGTTCTGTATGTGTGTGAGTGCAAAGAGAGAGAGAGCAGGAGAAAAAAAGCACACTTTGCATAGACAATAAAAGGTAATTTAGTTGGGAAAACAGGGTAATTGTCTTTTTTATCTTATTGTTGGCCATATTTGTTTTTTGGGTTTGGTTCTTTTGCTGCTGTAGGCTGTAATGACCTTTAAAACAACTGAAATAATTTGGCACAGTTATTTGGAGCAGTAAAGCAGATGTCAGGCCTGGAACTAGTTCATACATGTCACTGTGAGTTTCCTGGAAAATAATTGCACACCTTAGAATGTTCGTCAGCCAATCAGAATCAAGCATTCAACAGCACCTTAGTACGAATGAACACTTTTATTTCTTGATTAAGCTTTTAATGTATTATGCGCATTTAAACTGACAGCTATATAGATAGCGGTTGACCCAGACATTGCGATAATTTCGAATTTACTATAATGCAATCACAATCAGCTGGTTTCCCCGCTCGTTTTGCCTCTTCCTTTTGTGCAGATTTTATTGTATTTTTTCTGTCCTGGTGCAACATCAGAAGTGCACAGCTTAGAGGGAATAGTGCCCACCACTTTATGAAATGTACACTGAAGGGATGCATCTAATAAAGACGAAGCATCTCCAGTCGGATAGGAATTTGCATTTAGTTTGTGTGTGCGTTATTGTGAGAGCCAATCCGCTGCTGCAATGTGTTACCTGTAAGTTTTTTTGGCAAGAAGTTGTTGCTGATGTTATCAGTGTCTGTCCCGCACACAGCTCACATGCTCCACTTTTGCTTAGTATTGCTATTTTTGGTGGCTTGTGTCACCATTACCATTGCCTGTGATGCCTTAAAATGCTGTCTAAGTAGGCAGCTCACTTGTTTTTGGAACAGGGCTCATGTTTGTGCTGGCGGTTTTACATTTAACCCACTCACAATTGCATCGAAACTGCTCATTTTTTAATTGCAGAACACAGCGAGAACAACAAAAAATGACATGAAAAATGTGTCTCGGTTTGGTTCCGCCGGATTGCAATTATGTTTTGTTTTTTTGATTGGGGTGTTGTGCTGTGGAGTAGAAAAGTGCCGTCACATGGAGGCTGATCCGACACACGAGGCTAGATTAATGACTCCTGGCCCTGCAGTGTAACCATCAGGTATCCAGTAAGACAAGTGTCTCTGGAGGCAGGTAACACCACAGACAGGAGTCACCATGTTGATTTTGGGAAGCTGAAACAGTGCCATTCCGATCCTCTCCTCTATACTCCCTTCTTTCCCTGAGGAATTCTTGTGGTTGCATCCTCTTCCTCCTGGGAGACACAATGTGTTGCTTCTCATTTCCCCAAATCATATCTCCTCTCTAAGCACCACAACAAAAAAACATCCCTTTGTCCTTCCCTGAAGTGGAGAGCATTGGGTCTGTTTCCTTTTCCCATTTCTTTCTTGTCTGTTAGGGTGTTTTCCATTCAAAATACTAAAATAGCACTGGCCATTCGAATGCTTCTAGGAGTTTAAGAATATCAGGGTGTTACAAGTAGAGTGATGAAGTTTCCCAGTTACTGAGAGAAGGGTTGTGCTGTCGATAGTGCTCTGGTTTGGGCTTTGCCTCAGTCAGCACCTAAAGCCATCATTAGATCTGTGGCTTTGACTGCTGGTCGACTCACTCCGCTCGTTCTCTGCATGTTTAACTGTCATTGTCATGAGCTGTGCCAGCTCAGCAGCTGACGCTACAGGGCACCTCTGGGCCTGAGTTCATGAACAGACCAGCAGAGAGGAACGCAGTATTAGCACTGACCTAGAACCTCCCTCTGGGACTATCATCTTTATAGACAGATACCAGAACAGAATCCTTTGAGTAGAACTCTTGAAACAGTTTTGTTTTGCCATCTGGCAATTTGAAAGAGCATTTGAATTTGAAAAACACATTTGCATTTCAAATAAGGCAAGCATCACTGTTAATATGAATCCAGGCTCATTGGAAAAATGTGCCTGTGGCGACATTTCTGCAAAATTATATTACTGTACGTTGCTTCTTGCAGATTTCGCAACATATTAAAAATGAAACGTCCAGTGAGTGATGCTAAAAGCGCATTCAGTTTTATCTGAACAGATAATGTGGAAGTGGCTACGTTTTATTAAATAGTTTTTTGCACATTTTGAGGCATTTCAGAAATGAAACATCATATGAGTGGTGTTAAAAGGTTAATGCTCTATCGCATTTGAAAATAACGTACTCTAAACTAAACCTAACTGATTGTGTTAACAAAAGCAAATGTGAGACAAAAACACATTTGCTGAAGGATCCATGTCACTTTTACTTGTTTCTACAAGTCTTTGAGCTGTTTTCCCTTACAAAAAAGAAGTATACTTTAAGTTTATTAAGTATACTTAAGTAAAGTTAATGTATATTTTTAAGTATACTTTATGTAGCAAGTATACAAATATCAGTGTACAAATATTAGTATACTATTTCAATACTTCTTGGGACTAAATCGGCCCACTTTCTAGTATATAAAAGTATACTTTTAAGTATACTTTAAGTATTACAGTAGTGAACTTTGAGTCTATCTATGTTTCTATGCATCTATGTTTTTCGTTTATACTGCAACTATACTAAAAGTGAACATATAGGTATACCAATAGTTTACTAATTAAATACTTGTAGCATTTTTATTACAGTTTGAAGTATAGTCTCAGTAAACTACTAGTTTAGTAGTTTTATACTGCAAGTGTACTCGTAGGTTTTCTTTAAGTGAACTTTACATCATACTTTGTATGCTAATATGTCCCTATTTAGGTATTAATTTGTATATATTTTGTTATATGAATATCTGAACATACAAAACATCAAAAAGAAAGAACAAGGCATCTGCTTGTAAACAAAAACATTGTATTCTAGCTTCATGCATTCATTTTTTATAAACACTTGAATGTGGGAAAGTTTCATAAATAAATAAATAAAAAATAAATAAATAAACAACATTTTGAACAAAAAGCTGAAAAAAGGATTCAGAATGATAATCAACATGTAGATGGAGTCGATCAACACCCCAAAGCTTGACAATCATTATTACCTCTTCATGGGTCAACATTTTATATCATAACGTTACACAGTTTTGATGCTATTTTATGTCTGATGATCATGTTAGATTACATGTGGAAGCATCTGTTGTTTCGGTTTCTTCTTCGCTTGTGTTTTGAAAATTCTTTACAGAAGATGTTTAATAGCGCCCCCTACTGTATAACGATGAAAACATGGATTCTCAGAGCTCAAGTATAGCTCAAATACATTTAGACTTTTTCTAAGTATAAGTCAATTATACTTACTGTAAATGTCATTTTAAGTGTATTTCGGAGAAGTGCATAAAGCACATTTCTGAGAAGTACATTAAAAGTAGACTGAAAGTATACAGTACTTTCCTATTTTTTGTTTAAAAGAAGTATAGCCTACTAATAGCACATTTGAGTAAACTTCTTTTTTCGTAAGGGTTATCATGTCGTGTGGTTTACGTAACTTGTACCCAAGCACTCCGCATCTCAAGTTCAATGCTCTACCGGGTGAGTTAACAAGCAAGTTTACTATGCCAAAAAAAGCCATATATATGGAGCTGGTTATGTGATGCAAACATCAAAATGCAATAGTTAGAATGGTTTCTTCTCTTGAACGTTGTTACTGACAGCTCAGGTACTGATTGTGTTTTGTATGAAGGTTTAATTTGAGTTCAAAAATAATTTTGTGTGACTTGACCAGCTATAATGTAAGTGATAATAGTTAATTTACCTCAGTTCTTAATAACGTAAAGAAAGCCAGAATATTCAAATTCTAATGTAAACAAACTGATGTTTAATTTTTATCAGTTATTATATACTCATCCATTTCATTGCAGAGAGGGAGAGCCCGCCCACACATTCTTCTAATTGGCAGTGATTTGTGATTGATTTTCTCACATCTTGCAGATATGTTGTGTGTCTGTTGTAGACAGACCAATTACTTGTTGAACGCATAATGTCTGATTAGGACACAGTGTTATAAACATAGCAGTCGTGCATGGAAATGCTACAACAACCACCCAGAACACTCAACTTGCAGTGCCCTAGAAACTACTCAAACCATCTTAGCAACTACCCAACACTTTCCTAGCCACCATCCAGGACACCCTAGCAACCATGGCTTTTTAATCGACTCTCTGTATTTGTCTGACTACTGTATCTTCTGTTATTTAAGACTCCATTTATAAGACTCCATGTTAGACCATTTAAAACCATGTCCATTTATGTGAATCACAAAGGAGCTCTGTTTAATTGGTGAGGCCATTCTTTCCAAGTCGTAGAAACTCACGTATGGCTCCCAGAAGAGTTTGGGCATGCATGCATTGGTTTAGGGTCACTTAGATATGGCTCTGACCTGTCATATCCTCGCAGAAGGCAGGAAGGTTCACTAGTTGGATAAAAAAAATTCTTACAGAAAACTGCCATGAATTATAGGCATATGTCTGTAGGGTGATGTGACCAAAATCGCATCTCATACATATTCACTATAACAATATATAATGTAGTTATTTTGATTGCACTGCATGCTCTTCACTGCATAGATTAAATATATGCATACTCTTATTTAAAGCTACAACGATTATAGAATCAAGAACAGTGAACAGAGAGTGATGTTCTCTTTTTCTATTGTTTTTTTGAATAACATTAGGGACAGCAGTAGGCTTATTACTTCATGACCTTCAAGACACCAAATATAGACTTTGATATGCCAATTTCCAATATGGGAACTTCAAATATCAAGTGATGTTTTTAAAACTAGTTTGTGTTCTAAACACATTGTCATTGTATGTATTGTTATTGCCCTTTCTTTGACCCCTCATCGCTCAGAGCGGAGCAGAATAGATTAAATATTAAACGCATGCACTCAAACACTAGTCTGGTGTCACTCTTGCCCACTGGGTTTTATATTGTCTTCGTTTTTTTCACTTAAAAAGATAAATAACTTAACGTAATATGTGTAAACTGACACATATTACTAGCATTGCTGTAGTACACAGAACCATTTTCAAAACACAAAACAGCAAGAAGTGTTGAAATGTGATTATAGGATGAGCTATAAACACAATACTGATTTTCTATATTTATATCAGCTCAAGTAGTTTTTTTTTTCTCAAAGTATGTTTCAAAGAGTGCCACGTACACTTTTATCACCATCAGATGAAACATTTCATCACAAATGAGCAAAAAAATACAGACATGATCCACTTTATGTGCTTGAAGAGACTGATAGGACTTGTCATCTGAGATTGTTTCTCATAGACAATGATGGAAAATCTGAAAAAAAATCTAATAAAAAAAAATCAGTAACCGTCTTAGTAAACACCCAGAACGGTCTAGAAACTGCCTGACAACCATTTACAGCACTCTAACATTGTGTAAATTGTGAGATGTAATGATACAACCATCCAGTGGTCACTGTTGTGTGTTGACTGTCATTGTACTGCATGTAGACTTCAGTTCCACAGATTAACCATTTATGACACTTGCAGGAGTAATGGCAGCATGCACAGGTTGCATTTTTTCCATTGGAAGGCCATGAATTGCTACAAAAACAAAAGATAATTATTGGATTGCATCTCAGTCTCAAATGCACTGCAAATATGCATGAATACAAACACTCTCATAAATATGAAACCTTTTCTGAGAAGTTCATTTTAAAGTGAAGTGCAATACAAAAACTTGTTTAAACTTCCGTGAAATAATTTCTTCAGTCTTCAGAGCTGGAGGGGATCTCTTCTGCCATCTCAAAAATAGATCTGCTGGATTACATATTTAGAGTTGTTGTTATCTTTTTCTTTTCTTGTATTGCATTTTTGTATATTTTAATCGTTTTACAAAATAGTTGTTTGGATTGTAATACAATAATGTTTAAGCAATTAGATTGTCCAAGCAAAATGTTAAAAATCATTAACTATCCAATACATTTATTTGGGAATAAAGTAAAGTGGAATTAATAAATAAAACAACAACGTGTACAATATTAAAAATGGATGAATTGCAGTTCAAAAGAAACGTTGCTTGGTTTTAAAAAACTATAATGAAAGCAACAACTTATGATTCACCTCAGATGTAGAAAATAACTTCTAGGAAGCAAGAATGCTCAAACTGTGAACTTTATGTGAACACACACGTGTATTCCATGGTAAAAATTGTGTCGGTCACTGAGTGTTTATTTTGAATAATGTTAAAATGGTTTCATTTTTATTAATTTGAATACATACGGTAACACTTTACTTGAAGGGGTGTGCATAAGACTGACATGGCACCTTCATAATCATGACATGACACATGTCATGAATATGAAGGAGGTTTTATGCATGTTTATGATAACTGTCATTAAGTGTCATTCGCTCAGTTATGTCATTTTTAATGCAAATTTGACATTATTTGACCTAACCCTAACCCTACCCCTACCCTTATCCCTAACCATAGCCCATAACAAAGACATCTCAAACAATCTCATATTTGCAGTAAAAATTACATAACTGAGCGAATGACACTTAATGACAGGTGTCATAAACATGCATACAAAACCTTCATATTCATGACATGTGTCATGTCATGATTATGTAGGTGTCATGTCATGATTATGAAGGTGTCATGTCAGTCTTATGCACACCCCTTCAAGTAAAGTGTAACCATACATACTTCTCCATTTTGTTTTGACACAGACTGTACTTGCATATTTATTGCAGCTGAAATACAACGTGCATTCCAGTTTTTACAAGACCGCACGATTTTTAAAATGTGTTTCAGTCCAAAATGTCAGATTAGATTTCAAGCAAATGTGTCCTTTTTCAGACCGTGATGTGACTGTAACATCTTACACAAAGCACCGTAGTGTCTACTGCATATGTTTGAATGTGTAATTACAGTAATGTCTCTGATGTTTATGTTGTTTTATGTCATAATGTACACGAGACACACTTTTCAGTTTTCTATCCTCTCTTTCCAGAATGATTCTCGTATGCCTCTTGGCTTACATAATCAATATAGATACGACCAATATCGGTCTGGACAGTCAGTATGGTATATGAAAAACAAAATTAAATTAAATATCAATAATGCAATATTGATATTGCACTAGCAGTTAATTATATTTGATTAGATGTTGATTATATTGCATTAGGCATTACCTTTAAGGATGTTGTCTCTGCTGCCTCTTTCACCACTTAGCTCATTGATGGAGTCTATAGCTCATACGTCTTAGGGGTGTTAACAATTAGCATATTAACTAAATACAGTATTAATATAGAAAAATTAAATTCAAATAAAATATATTGAAGATCACTGATTCATACAGTCATACATGTATACAATATGCAAAACCGGTAGTTATGTATAACGAGACAAATGCATATACAGTCAAATCTCCTCCAGTTTATCTGTGATCACAGGGCTTCATTAAACAATATCCATTAGGGCATTTAGTCCAAAAGTGTGAATATTTGGAGAAATATTAACATATTTACAGATTTACTTTAATACGGAATATTTCATTTTTCATCATGCGATACATTTTATTTCTATTGATTTTCTACTAAATTATACATCATTCATATTATGTGATCATATTGCGGCTTCTCTTAGATGACAAGCTTCCACAATATGTCCCTCTTAAAATTAAACAAAATTTAAATTAAGATAACAAATTATGATAGTATATGGTTTACATATTTTTAGGGATGCATGACATTGGATTTTTGCTGATATCCGATATGCTGATATTTTTTTTAACTAATTTTGGCTGATAGCAGATGCCGATACCTATATATTTCTCTTTGATTGGAGTCTCTCTCCTGTGCAGAAATTATAATCAAATGCTTTTTTTTTCATTTTGGTTAGTTTTTAAACAAGAACTTATTTGTTAGAATAATAATAATAATAATAATAAAACAATAATGAAGTTATTTTATAAAGATAGTACATTGAAGCTTTGAAAATAACTATAAATAAACTATATATCAATCGCTGCATTTTTTTCAGATAGATGTAAGATGTAAATAGCAGTAATAACCTTAACATTTCATTTTAAGATTTAACATTTGTAGATGGTCTAAAGCAAAAAAAAAATTAAAAATTCTGTAAATCTTTTAGAGCTCATAATTTGTTTAAAAAATATAACATATTACACATTAATGAATAAATGAGTATATATAAAATAATTAAATTTTCAAGTGTCATGTTTGTGATTTTTTTTTTATTCATGTAAGCTATAGATTCTGACCTTTAAATCAAAACACACTCATGATTTTATGACATCAATTACTGCTTTATTTAATCAGAAACACAGTCTAAATGTTATTTGTGCATTTTACTTTTAATTTAATTAGAAGTAGGCCAACAGCGCCCCCTACAGATTAAAACTCCTTACCAAACGGGCGTTAGGAAACCGGTGTCTGGAAAGTCTCCAATCCCTATCCGGAACCCATCTGCCGGCCGTTCCACAGTCAAGCCTGCCAGCCGCGGCTCTTTCAAGCCCGCCGGCCACTCCGATGTCAAGCCCGCCGGCTGCGGCTCACACAAGCCCAACGGCCGTTCAGCTCTCAAGCCTGCCAGCCGCTCCGATGTCAAGCCCACCGGCTGTGGCTCACACAAGCCCGCAGGCCGTTCAGCACCCAAGCGTGCCGGCCGTGCCGATGTCAAGCCCACCGGCCGCCGTAACCAAGGGAGGAGGATGAGGAGGAAAAGACGGTTCACATCCCTCATCCCAGCCCCAGAGCTCGCTCCAGTGTGGGCTCCAGTTCCCGAGTATAGCCCACGGAGGGCTCGTGTTCCCAAGTATAGCCCAAGGAGGGCTCGTGTTCCCCGAGTTTAGCCCAAGGAGGGCTTCGGTCTTTGATTTTAGCCCAGTGAGGGCTCCTGTCCCCGAGCTTAGCCCAGTGAGGGCTCCTGTCCCAGAGTTTAATCCAGAGAAGGCTCCAGTCCCCGAGTTTAGCCCAGAGAAGGCTCCAATCCCGAGTGTAGCACAGAAAGGGCTCTAGTTCCTATGTCCAGCCCAATGAGAGCTCCAGTCCCCAAGTCAAGCCCAGGGAGGGCCACTGTTCTCGAGTTAAGCCTACGGAGGGCCTCGAAAGACGATATTCTGGGGGGGGGGGGGGGGGGGGGGGGCCGCCCCCGACCTGGTGAGGCCGTCCCCGAACTCTCTGCTCCGCCATGGCTTCCTAGTCTGCCTGTTCCGCCATGGCCTCCTGATCTGTCGGCTCTGCCATGGCACCCTGAACTGCCTGCCCTGCCATGGCTTCTTGTTCTGCCTGTTCCGCCATGGCTTCCTATTCTGCCTGTTCCGCCATGGCTTCCTGGTCTGCCTGCTCCGCCATGGCGCACCGAACTACCTGCTCCGCCATGGCTTCTTAGTCTGCCTGTTCCGCCATGGCTCCCAGAACTGCCCGTCCGGCCATGGCCCCCTGAGCTCCCTGATCCGCCCTGGAGGCCTCCCGTGTCTCCGTCCTGTACCAGCCTCCAGGGCAAGACTTATCGGTAGAATTTTTCATATCGGGCCGATACCGATATTTATATTTAAAGCCATTATCGGCCGATTCCGATATCGGTCCGACAATATCGTGCATCCCTACATATCGTGTACATATTTTAGGAAATATTTTAGGAAATTAGATTAGATTTGAGGAAATATTGTACATTTAGATGATGACTTCGCATTTCTAATTTAATATTGAGATTTAGTAGGCTACTATAGTGTCTGCAAGGGATTTTTCTAGTATATATTTTCTGACCAGGGAAGCTTGACACACGGGAATTGCATAATTTTGAAAAAAAGAAGCTGACAGTATGACAATTAAAACTGCAAAATTGCCTTGAGCGATTACTAAACAAACTGCAAAAAGTATTTGAAATGTGAAAAAAAATTCAGCATTTGTGTTACTCACCAGATTTTATGAATTCTAACAATGCTTGTTCATGAGAATGTGATATGGCTTAGTGCGATTTTCAAAATGCAAAGTCTGCAATTTAATAATGAACACTTACACTATTGGTCAAAAGTTTGGAATCATTACGATTTTCTAATGTTTTTTAACGTTACTTACCAAGGCTGTATTTGTTGTTTAATCAAAAAACACTAATGTTGTGAAATATTATTACATTTATAATAACCAGTGTTTTCCATATATAAGCTGTACCTGGTAAAATGTGACCCGCCCAGGAAGATACATTTTGAATTCCACTTTACAAATTTACGTATTTTCTGACCTCGATTGGATGTAAATTGCGTTAATCTGATGCACGCGACTACTCTAAATCCAATGCAGCAAAGTAATTTAAAATATCAACCAGTATAGATACATTATAAGATATGAACTGATTTCTATTTGAATAGATTTTAAAATGTAATTTATTGTTGTGATGCAAAGCTAAATCTTCAGCAGCCATCTGCTGCGCGTGATCGCGTCAAGGATCAGACAAATATACACGTGCATCTTGAAAAGCGAATGTTTTGGAAAGTGCTATGCCACGTTTTTGTGTCATCTAGTGATTTAGATGAAAATAATATCAAAGTCGCCTTTTACCCCCAGGGTGCCTTTAGCCCAGGGGCAGTTCAAGGGGGGGCAGGGGAGGCCAGTGCCTCCCTGTCAACAAGCTTGCCCTGAAAATATATATAAAGAAAAACATCACCAGTTGCTAAATTCAAATCTGCATTCGCTGGCTGGCACAGAGCCAGAGACACGCACGTTTTTAAAGCACTGCGCATTATAACCAATCCCATATGATTATGTTGAGCTTATGAATGCAAGGACCAATCAGAGGCGTTCAGATGAGTCACCACTTAAAACACTGTTTCGTCACCGCGTGCTGGCCGACTGAATACTCTGTCTAATTCTCGTATGTATGAATGTAAGTAATATATTAATTTCACAGTGTGAACAGCTTTAGAGATTATTATGGGAGTTTTTGAAAGTGCTTTAACTCGCTGGACTGAAGTGAAAATGTTCCTTGATAATGTAAACGTTCTTTGCTCTCTGTTTGTACAATGAAAGTGTTATAGGCTAATTAGTAACTTACAATGTTTTTATTAAATTCACATTAAATACAAAGTCAGTCGTATAAAATTTTTTTTTTTATGACACCCATATCTGGTACTTACGTAAAAAGACGGATTTTTATGCAAAGTTACTACAAAGTTAGGCTACTTGGCCCATCGCCCATTATAGATCAACTAACAATCTATAAAGGTGCAAAATGCATTTACTTACACATATTTGAGTAAGAAAAACATATTATACAAAAAATAAATAAGTAATAAAATCCCTGCTGAAAAAAACAATAGACACCATTACAAAATTTCAAATGGTTTTACTGGTTATAATGGGACTTATACTGGTTTTACTGGAAACTGTAATGGACCCTGTTGGTCTCTACTGGTAATTGGTTGCCTTCTATTGGTGGCTTGTTGAAACCAATAAATCCTAATGGAATATGTCCCAAAACACACTACAGAAAGCTAGTTTTAAAGGATTTAATGGTTAAAGGTTCATGGTTTGTAATGCTATTTGTTGTGGAAACCATTAAAATGTTCTGTGATTTTTTTATTGTTGGTTTGTTTTTTTCAGCAGACATAAGCCTATATCAGTTATACAGTGGTATTGTGGCTGCTGTGTGTCACATGACAAGCATGAGAGCCAACACACCCCCCCCCCCTTCACTCGTGCCCCCCCAAAAATGATGCTCCTGACACTACAATACTAAACTATTTGTCAAATAAATGAAACATGATGAAACATTCATTTTAGTTACAATTTGTATAGATTACTTCTAGAGATTGCAGTGATACATGACGGTGAAAAATGACAATGAATAATACTTAAAGTAGGTTAAGATGAATTTTAAAAGTGTGCCCCCTAAAAGCACAAGTGGCCCCTGTCTGTTACTGTGGTCTAGAGTCATCCCTGCTTTAGCCCCGTTGTACCCTATATTTCTTCTTTTTTAAATAACTTCAATCTATCTTCTGTCACAAAATCCTTCAGAAATCATTCTAATATGTGGCATTGCATTATTTCTGTCTGTGTGCTGTCCTCACATAGTTGTAAAGAATATCTCAATTTATTCCTTCCTTATCTCATCACTCATATGATTGGAACACAACCCAGTCTTTGGAGAATCCTATAAATACAAGGTTAAAACGTTCCCAGAGCAACATTTTTGATTGGTTCGGACTGTATGTATTATTATTCCTATATATATCTGCATGCGTAATCAGCTGGGCTTTAGGTTGATTTGCAGTGCGCTGTTCCCGGCTGTGAATGAGGTAATTAATATGCGGCTGTAAGGAGGTGATGTGTGACCCTGTGCTGGTGTGTGAGCGGAGGTGAGTGTTGAACATGTGTCTGGGTCCGTCAGGCTAAGCGTGCGTGTTTGAGAGAGCGGTGGGCAGATCAGCGCCGCCGTGGCAGAGTGAGCTTGAGTGGATCTCTGCTCTCATTTCCCCTGTGGCTCAGCGGGTCGAGATCTGTGCGCTAGAGCATGTGTGTGTTTGTCTGTCAAAGCACCGTTCACCAAAATCTATCTATCTATCTATCTATCTATCTATCTATCTATCTATCTATCTATCTATCTATCTATCTATCTATCTATCTATCTATCTATCTATCTATCTATCTATCTGTTGTCCATCCATCCAGCCAGCCAACAGTTCATTGCATTAAACTATAAGAAATTATAAACATTTTGTACTGAAGTTAATTAGTCCACCTGGGGCTGTTTATGGGTGCCGAGCATCCATTAATATGGAATTTAACTGACATATGGTCACAGATATATGTTTATGGCTATTTTACAACTGCTTTAAATGCGGCTCATCCAGTCAGATTTCAGAGCCAGAGCTATCCATTTTTCCATTTATTTCCCCAGTCTTTTGTTTATCTCTCTTAGTAATTCAATCGTCAATTCTCAGCTCTCACTCACAGCCCACTCTGTACAGGAGCCTCTCGTTTCTGTACGATGCACTCATGCTCTGTTCCCATTATTCCAACACTCCATCACTCTCCGTCACTCATGTGCAGCAGTCATCTTCAGGGGTCATTTCCCTACATCGTTTCCCACACAAGAGATGGGATACGCAGAAAGCATATTGTCATTACAAGCGAAAAGCCGACCGTAATAATGATACATTTTACACAGTCAATTTCCCTCTCCATCGAGCCTGTTCTCATGACAACATTTTAAGATCTTAATGGCGAGGTGCGGCCCATCTCTCCCATATATTCATGCTCTTAATGCCCTCGGTGCGGTTCTACGTTTTAAAAACTCCAAATAACTCGGGATCGAAGACAGACTACGATGCTCGCCAAGGCTGGGTGGAGTCAGAAGGCTGCGGAGGCAGGAGAGCCGAGGGAGAAATTACGAGGAGCACACTGATAGCAGTGAAAGAAACAAACATAAAGCCCCATCTGGAATATAGCCCCAGGCAGGATCACAAAAACAAACAACAGCCTGCAGGCAGGCCTTTCTGATTCCATGTGCACAAGCACTCACCAGTCCATATTGTTTCGGATTTTTTTTTCATCTTTAGATGCATGCTTTCAGGTTATCTAGGTCGATAGCATGAAAAAAAGTACAATTAAATTCACTAAATGGAAGTTGCCGACAACTGTATTGTTGTATCGGCTGTTGAATGAGAATAAAACGTAGTGAAGGACAGGATTTTATCCATCAGATTTTTCCCAAAAAGCGGCAGTATAATGTAACGTAAGGCTACATCACTTTTTTTTGGTTTTGTTTGTGTGACTTTATAGCCAAACAAACTAGATAAACACACTTTATCTATAACACCCTTTCTTTTTTATATAAAGCATTGTCTGCTTGTTTTTAGTGATCTGACTTATTCTTTTTTTTAACCTGACATATTTAAAAATATTAATGCAATTAAACAAAATATTTATTTAAACGTTCCAGTTCAGGATTGTTTTCTAGATTTCTTTATTGGCATTTATTGTAAACTGAATAATTTACAGTGTTGTTATATTTTATATATTAATATTAAATACATTTATTTTGCTTCAGTATGCACTGTAAAAAGTAGTAACCTGCAATTGTTACCTTAAAGAGCTTTTTTTTCTTTTCTTCTTCTTCTTCTTTTCAGCGTAGTTAGCAAATTTGGCAACACTTTAGTTAGGGAACAATTATCACTATGAACTGGTTGCTTATAATAATGCGCATTATTAGCATATTAGCTGTTTATTAGCACATATTAATGCCTTATTCTGCATGACCATATTCTAGATCCCTTAATCCTACATTATACCTAAACTCAACAACTACCTTAATAACTGTTAATAAGAAATTAAGAGTTTATTGAGGCAAAAGTCACAGTTAATAATTAGTTAATAATGAGATTTGGTCCCTAAACTTAAGTGTGTTATTGTTATTTCACTACTTTGAAACAATTCATAAAGTACACGCTATTCATAAAGTAGGTTTCTCAACACTGACCATAATGCCATTACTCAGTATGTCCCAAGCAAATACAGTTTATGCTAGTTTCCAATAGACTTCTCTGAAATCCCTTAATCCATTGAGTCCCTCCATACCCATCTGGATGATTGACAGGTGGGTGAGACTTGTTTAGTTAGGGCAGGAGCTGTCAACCTTCAGTCCCACTACACTGATCCACCAGCATATCACACTCGATAGCAGCCCACCCCTCCTCAAGCGATTTTATGATTCATTTAGCTCAACGAAGGCTGTTTATTCATAAATAATTGAGTCTCCATAATTTGGTCTTGAGGCTGAGAACAGAATGGATTCAAGAGATTTCGAATAGATGGAGGAACTAAGGCCCAAACGTTTTTACGCAAGCTGGATTTGACGCATCATTGTGTTCTGAAATGTGTCAGCATTGTCGCGAAGGGCACTACAGAGGATATTCGTGTGCAATATCTTCTTCCACAGTCACGTTTTCTCTTACTATTGTCATGGCAGAGCAACTGAATTATTTCTGGGTAGCACTTTAGTTTAGGGACCAATTCTCACTATTAACTAGTTGCTTATTAGCATGCATATTACTAGCATGTTGGCTGTTTATTAATACCTATAAAACAAATATGAATGACCTATTCTGCATGACCATATTCTAGATCCCATACCTAAACTTAACTACTACCTTACTAACTAATAACAAGCAGCAAATTAGTTGTTTATTGAAGCAGAAGTCATAGTTAGTCAATAGACTTGAATTGTCAGAAATGGACAATTTCAGAATTGGTTCCCCAAACTAAAATGTGACCTATTTCATCTTCACCTCTTTAGTAAATGCAATGCACACTCCTCAACCTTTGGCATGCTCGCTACCTGAATAATAGCACATCTGGTGTAACGGCATCGGCATTTCATAGAAAACACATTAAAGCCATGTGATTTGCTGTTTGCTATGTCAGCAATATATTAGTCCTATGGACTAATGTGCACCAATGGATTGCTCACAATAAGACAAGGAGTGTGTATTAAAGTAAATAGTAATTGCATACTTGTGTAGAGTATGTTTCTGATTTATTTCAGACAGAATGCCAGAAATCTGCTCTGGTTAAGCCCAGACACTTTAAATGTATTAAGATCACTATCTATCTATCTATCTATCTATCTATCTATCTGTTGTCCATCCATCCAGCCAGCCAACAGTTCATTGCATTAAACTATAAGAAATTATAAACATTTTGTACTGAAGTTAATTAGTCCACCTGGGGCTGTTTATGGGTGCCGAGCATCCATTAATATGGAATTTAACTGACATATGGTCACAGATATATGTTTATGGCTATTTTACAACTGCTTTAAATGCGGCTCATCCAGTCAGATTTCAGAGCCAGAGCTATCCATTTTTCCATTTATTTCCCCAGTCTTTTGTTTATCTCTCTTAGTAATTCAATCGTCAATTCTCAGCTCTCACTCACAGCCCACTCTGTACAGGAGCCTCTCGTTTCTGTACGATGCACTCATGCTCTGTTCCCATTATTCCAACACTCCATCACTCTCCGTCACTCATGTGCAGCAGTCATCTTCAGGGGTCATTTCCCTACATCGTTTCCCACACAAGAGATGGGATACGCAGAAAGCATATTGTCATTACAAGCGAAAAGCCGACCGTAATAATGATACATTTTACACAGTCAATTTCCCTCTCCATCGAGCCTGTTCTCATGACAACATTTTAAGATCTTAATGGCGAGGTGCGGCCCATCTCTCCCATATATTCATGCTCTTAATGCCCTCGGTGCGGTTCTACGTTTTAAAAACTCCAAATAACTTGGGATCGAAGACAGACTACGATGCTCGCCGAGGCTGGGTGGAGTCAGAAGGCTGCGGAGGCAGGAGAGCCGAGGGAGAAATTACGAGGAGCACACTGATAGCAGTGAAAGAAACAAACATAAAGCCCCATCTGGAATATAGCCCCAGGCAGGATCACAAAAACAAACAACAGCCTGCAGGCAGGCCTTTCTGATTCCATGTGCACAAGCACTCACCAGTCCATATTGTTTCGGATTTTTTTTTCATCTTTAGATGCATGCTTTCAGGTTATCTAGGTCGATAGCATGAAAAAAAGTACAATTAAATTCACTAAATGGAAGTTGCCGACAACTGTATTGTTGTATCGGCTGTTGAATGAGAATAAAACGTAGTGAAGGACAGGATTTTATCCATCAGATTTTTCCCAAAAAGCGGCAGTATAATGTAACGTAAGGCTACATCACTTTTTTTTGGTTTTGTTTGTGTGACTTTATAGCCAAACAAACTAGATAAACACACTTTATCTATAACACCCTTTCTTTTTTATATAAAGCATTGTCTGCTTGTTTTTAGTGATCTGACTTATTCTTTTTTTTAACCTGACATATTTAAAAATATTAATGCAATTAAACAAAATATTTATTTAAACGTTCCAGTTCAGGATTGTTTTCTAGATTTCTTTATTGGCATTTATTGTAAACTGAATAATTTACAGTGTTGTTATATTTTATATATTAATATTAAATACATTTATTTTGCTTCAGTATGCACTGTAAAAAGTAGTAACCTGCAATTGTTACCTTAAAGAGCTTTTTTTTCTTTTCTTCTTCTTCTTCTTTTCAGCGTAGTTAGCAAATTTGGCAACACTTTAGTTAGGGAACAATTATCACTATGAACTGGTTGCTTATAATAATGCGCATTATTAGCATATTAGCTGTTTATTAGCACATATTAATGCCTTATTCTGCATGACCATATTCTAGATCCCTTAATCCTACATTATACCTAAACTCAACAACTACCTTAATAACTGTTAATAAGAAATTAAGAGTTTATTGAGGCAAAAGTCACAGTTAATAATTAGTTAATAATGAGATTTGGTCCCTAAACTTAAGTGTGTTATTGTTATTTCACTACTTTGAAACAATTCATAAAGTACACGCTATTCATAAAGTAGGTTTCTCAACACTGACCATAATGCCATTACTCAGTATGTCCCAAGCAAATACAGTTTATGCTAGTTTCCAATAGACTTCTCTGAAATCCCTTAATCCATTGAGTCCCTCCATACCCATCTGGATGATTGACAGGTGGGTGAGACTTGTTTAGTTAGGGCAGGAGCTGTCAACCTTCAGTCCCACTACACTGATCCACCAGCATATCACACTCGATAGCAGCCCACCCCTCCTCAAGCGATTTTATGATTCATTTAGCTCAACGAAGGCTGTTTATTCATAAATAATTGAGTCTCCATAATTTGGTCTTGAGGCTGAGAACAGAATGGATTCAAGAGATTTCGAATAGATGGAGGAACTAAGGCCCAAACGTTTTTACGCAAGCTGGATTTGACGCATCATTGTGTTCTGAAATGTGTCAGCATTGTCGCGAAGGGCACTACAGAGGATATTCGTGTGCAATATCTTCTTCCACAGTCACGTTTTCTCTTACTATTGTCATGGCAGAGCAACTGAATTATTTCTGGGTAGCACTTTAGTTTAGGGACCAATTCTCACTATTAACTAGTTGCTTATTAGCATGCATATTACTAGCATGTTGGCTGTTTATTAATACCTATAAAACAAATATGAATGACCTATTCTGCATGACCATATTCTAGATCCCATACCTAAACTTAACTACTACCTTACTAACTAATAACAAGCAGCAAATTAGTTGTTTATTGAAGCAGAAGTCATAGTTAGTCAATAGACTTGAATTGTCAGAAATGGACAATTTCAGAATTGGTTCCCCAAACTAAAATGTGACCTATTTCATCTTCACCTCTTTAGTAAATGCAATGCACACTCCTCAACCTTTGGCATGCTCGCTACCTGAATAATAGCACATCTGGTGTAACGGCATCGGCATTTCATAGAAAACACATTAAAGCCATGTGATTTGCTGTTTGCTATGTCAGCAATATATTAGTCCTATGGACTAATGTGCACCAATGGATTGCTCACAATAAGACAAGGAGTGTGTATTAAAGTAAATAGTAATTGCATACTTGTGTAGAGTATGTTTCTGATTTATTTCAGACAGAATGCCAGAAATCTGCTCTGGTTAAGCCCAGACACTTTAAATGTATTAAGATCATATTTTTGCCCATGACTGACTGCAACTGGGACAAGAGTGACTGATGGACTGCAATGAAGGATAGTTCGATCTGACTAGCCGTACTTATGGACTATTAAATCAACGCTCAGGAATAGGTAAGCATGACTTTCCAGGTGTTACATCAGAAAATGGAATGGAGTTAGTTGATATGGAGAGAATAAGCAAGCTTATGTGCGTTGGGTGGTTGGGGGATATGTCAGGATGATTTACTCGCCATTAAGACAAGTACATAAAGAGTCTGAAATTTGGCCCCAACACAACAATAGCCAACCATGAGAAGAAAGGGCTTCGGGGGCCAGCATCACATCATGTTTCATACACACACAAACAAACACACACACACACACACACACAACACAAAAAGCCTGAAATACATGATAACCCTGCTGACACGTCATCATGTGTTGTCTTAATGTGACTCTACTCGGCTTAGTAATGAATTTAATTCAGGGCATAAATGACACATCCCACTGAGCCTGAGGTCTTCATCTTTTTTTATTTTTACTCTGTTTTACTCTGCATTATACTGTGTCTTAATTTGATCATTTGAAAAGCATTTTAAAAAAGTAATTCAACATAAAATGAATGAATGAATGAATGACTACGTAAACAGACAAACAAACAAATAATTTGAGAATTATATACTGTATATAAGTTTTATATATACATTTGTACTGTGGAAATTGCTTTCCAGTGATTTGTTCTACGTCAAAGCATTTTTTTTCCAACCATAAAAAACAGCTCATTTATGTAAAATGCTTCAATTTAGTTTATTACTTTTACAATTACATTGAACTCTCAATCTAAACAATTAGAGCTGTTATCCAGAAAATCAAATCAAGTACAAATATAGTGATAAGTAATGCTCAAAATTTAATGCACAGATAATACTCTTTCCCAATACATTTTAGAATATTTAATTATACACCTATCTACTGTATATTTTGTTTTGGAGTCATTAGATATTCATTTAGATTTTTTTGTTTTTCAAAAACACTTCATATGAACAACACATTAAGCAACATTTACAGTACCTCTGATTTCTGATAGCTTGTCTGCCTTTAAAGGAAATAAACTCATTAATAGATAAATCTAGAGCACAATATCATGAAATATATCAAATGTTATAACAGATAAAATTACTATTCACCACATCATTCCCACATTCTAAATATCTGGGGCATTTTTGTCATATCCGGTGGCGTTTTTAATCCAAGCCCTGGTTAATTTGGACCCCGATTAACGCTGAGAATTACAAACACACCAAGGTTGTTATCATAAAAAAGTTTAGTTTCCGATGCTGGAAGGTCTGATTTAATTGCTGTCAGCATATTCTTTCAGAAACAACAGTTTAAAACTTCAAGGGTAAACTAAAATGTATAGACCAAAAAAAAATAAATAAATAAAAGTAGGCACTGCTTATCTGTGATAACACCACAACAATAAAACAAAAAGCTGCAAAGTGTTTACTTCAAATAATGGTAGAGCTGAATACAGAACTGATATTACATTCTAGTCTAGTTGATTGATTTATTTGAGTATTAATGCCATGAACATTACAAACATTGGCAAATCAGTAGCCGTTGTTCTCTGTGAAGGCCGTCTGAGACTAAAACCTGAATGGTTCCAGTTCATTCTTCTGAATCATAACTCCCAGAGTGATGGTACTTACTGTATAGTATACTGATAAATGCAATGGCATTTCACTGCTGTCACAGTTCACTGACAGCAGAAACTAAAGTGTGCTGTGGCTTTGACCTATAAAACTTTTGCTATGGAGAATCTCAATGGATTATGGGATTTTGGAGATCTTTTAATGGGTAATGTTAGTGTTGATTTTAGAACGATGCAGTGGGTACACTCTTTTAAGGGATGCACTTTATTTTGCAGTACGTGTACTTACATGTACTTACAGTGTACCTACCTAAGAAATTTCTGATAATACCTAGTAACTACATGGGGTAGGTATAGGGTTAGTTATTACCTAGTTATTGTAATTACTATAATGCGTAGTATTTACATGAGGAACAGGATTGTAAAATAAAGTGCTACTCTTTTAAGAAGTGTAGTTTTTAATCATATGCAGATGGAACAATTTGTGGTGTCATGCTATATAGAATGAAAACTACACCAATACTAAAACATAATCATTTCCCTCTAAATAAATACATACTGAAACAAAAACCTTTGAAAAACATTTAACAAATTATAACAATATCACAAATTATAATTTTTTCCCCAAATATATAACAGCTGCACACACAAACTGCTTTAAACTGTTGTTGTTTTCAGTCAATAAAACAAAAAGCTGCAAAGTGTTTACTTCAAATAATGGTAGAGCTGAATACAGAACTGATATTACATTCTAGTCTAGTTGATTGATTTATTTGAGTATTAATGCCATGAACATTACAAACATTGGCAAATCAGTAGCCGTTGTTCTCTGTGAAGGCCGTCTGAGACTAAAACCTGAATGGTTCCAGTTCATTCTTCTGAATCATAACTCCCAGAGTGATGGTACTTACTGTATAGTATACTGATAAATGCAATGGCATTTCACTGCTGTCACAGTTCACTGACAGCAGAAACTAAAGTGTGCTGTGGCTTTGACCTATAAAACTTTTGCTATGGAGAATCTCAATGGATTATGGGATTTTGGAGATCTTTTAATGGGTAATGTTAGTGTTGATTTTAGAACGATGCAGTGGGTACACTCTTTTAAGGGATGCACTTTATTTTGCAGTACGTGTACTTACATGTACTTACAGTGTACCTACCTAAGAAATTTCTGATAATACCTAGTAACTACATGGGGTAGGTATAGGGTTAGTTATTACCTAGTTATTGTAATTACTATAATGCGTAGTATTTACATGAGGAACAGGATTGTAAAATAAAGTGCTACTCTTTTAAGAAGTGTAGTTTTTAATCATATGCAGATGGAACAATTTGTGGTGTCATGCTATATAGAATGAAAACTACACCAATACTAAAACATAATCATTTCCCTCTAAATAAATACATACTGAAACAAAAACCTTTGAAAAACATTTAACAAATTATAACAATATCACAAATTATAATTTTTTCCCCAAATATATAACAGCTGCACACACAAACTGCTTTAAACTGTTGTTGTTTTCAGTCTGTGAAACCCCAACCATTCGTGAGCTGTTCACAGATAGACACATCATACTAATAATACATTACTGAGATAATAACTTGACATTTCATTAACAAACAAGTCAGTTAATTACACAGCAATCTGCACACAAAGATGCCCGCAATATGATGCTGCAGCACTCATCCTGATATACATGCTTCATACTGGCAGCTTAAGCTTGCTCATGTAAAAATAAATCAAATAAAATGGAATATTCATGGTCTAGAGGCCCAAAGGTCATCTTATGCACTGTTAATGTTTGCAGCATTGGCCATAACGCACATGATGTATTTGGCCTGTGGCTGGCATTGCCCTTTGCCAATACTCACACACAAAGAGTATACACATTTGTGACTGTGAAATATTTCTCACACTAGCCTTGAGAGTCATGTATAATATACTGATTCAAATACAGGAACTATATTTTTGTTTTTGAGCATCACGTGTGCATTGAAGGCCATTTAGACTGAGCACAGTGACTGACAACACCATTGATGCAGTACGTGCAGGACACACCGTTTGAGATGACCTTTCACTCATTCTGAAGGTGTGTGTGTGTGTGTGTGGGGGGGTGTTCAATGCATTTATCTAGTGCAAATATCAGTTTAAAGAAAATGTAAGGAACTTTCCAACTTAGGGAGCATTTACACAACACCCTTATTAACCAAAAACTGAAAACCTTTTATGCATTTTCGCTGTTCATTTACATGGGGGTCATTTGTTTTGGGGGTGTCCTAAAAATGCAAATGTTTGCAAATGGGTTTCAAGGTGCAGGTTTTTGAAAATTGCACCGTTATTATTTCTGCGTAAACTACAAAAACACAAATTTGTGAAAATGGTACACAGTCACAATGATGTTTAATGATGTTTATGTCACAAAGTTGTTGTTTTTTTAAACTTTCCATGTATCAAAGCATCCTGCAGGGAAAAAAAATCACAGTTATCACAAAAATATTAAGCATCACATCCATTTTCAACATTAATAATAAGAATAAATGTTTCTTGATCAAGTCAGCATATTACAATGATTTCTGAAGGATCGTGTGACACTGAAGAGTAATACTGAAAATCTCTAAAAAGCTTTGCGTCACAGCAATAAATTACATTTTAAATTATTTTTTAAAAAGAAACAGTTATTTTAAATTGTGTTAAATTATTTCACAATATTACTGTTTTTACTATATTTTTAAATAAATAAATGCAGGCTTGGTGAGCATAAGAGACTTTTGAAAACATAAAAATAACAAAATAAAAAATCTTGCAAACCCCATCCTTTTGGAGGGTAATACATCTAATTCTAACAAAATATACCTTTGAAGTATTCACATTTAAAATTTTAGTTGTCTTTCTAAAGTGACGTGACATGTGGCCAAGTATGGTGACCCATACTTGGAATTCGTGCTCTGCATTTTAACCCATCCAAAGTGCACACACACAGCAGTGAACAAACACACCATGAACACACACCCGGAGCAGTGGGCAGCCATTTATGCTGCGGCGCCCGGGGAGCAGTTAGGGGTTCGGTGCTTTGCTCAAGGGCACCTCAGTCGTGGTATTGAAGGTGGGAGAGAGCGCTGTACATTCACTCCCCCCAACTACAACCCCTGCCGGTACGAGACTCGAACCCGCAACCTTTTGGGTTACGAGTCCGACTCTCTAACCATTAGGCCACGACTTCCCCACGACTAATGCAATATCATCTGATTTTTTTTTTTTTTTGCTTTAATTTTTTTTATTAATTTGTTCTTAATTTTAGCATTGCAATTTCTTTCAGATATATGCACAATGAGCTGCCTATGACATATGGAATATTATGAGAGAGTAGATATGTACATTATATAAACGCCGCTCTCTCTCTGGGTTCTCCTAACATGGTCTGTAGGGATGTGTTCATGGCTCTATCACAGCTGATGTTTATCTTTCATATCTTGATGAAATGCACCAGGTTAATCCCATGTGCTGCATGTCATATTTCTGACAGTTCAGGCTTAGACGGGTCACTTGAGAAGTGCTTCCTGTGTCAATACTAAGTGATTTTGACAGATAATAGCATGATCTCTCAAAGGTTTCAGATTGACATAAATATGTTAGCTTCATGAACAGGTTTGAGCTGTTCTGACCTGTTGTAAATTCAGTGTTCAATGTCATGTTCAAACAAATTATTCACCTTTTTACTCATAAGAGATATTCAAAACCTTTAAAAAAATAAATAAATAAAATAAAAATTAAATCGTACCAGTCTTATAGTGTATGCTCGTGCTTGTCTAATAGCTGACAAAATTAACCTTTGAAGAGTTATTTCTGTTATGCAATATCATTTGAACTCCTTGAACCTCTAAAAATAAATGCCTGATGTTTTACATTTTCTTTTCTTTCACTTTCTTTTGAAATAAAAAATAAAAGTGCATGTCGTGATCAGCTACAAGCTCTTTCTATTTATGTTGTTCCAAAACCAACAAGAACATATGATGCTTGGCAAATTGAAGTCAATCCATGTGCAAAAACACAAATTATTTTTGCAAGCAACTGTTATGCATGTCAAAACTTTAATTGAAATCTAAATTATGCAAAGTTTTGCATTAATTATTTACATAAAAGCTTTTTCATGTTTGAACTGTCAAATTGTCATATTGAGTAAAGTAGAAAGTAAAGTATTAGATTTTTAAAAAATAATAATAATAAAAAAGGATTAAAGCTCTGCTTAAGAGCACTTGCTGCAATCTATGACCACAGGTTCACGTTTTTATCCAGAGCCTCGATCAGTGATATACGGAAACCTCCCTGCCAGACCTCCACATTTTAACAATTCATAAAAGTGTTGAAAGCAATCTGAGCCGAGAAGATTAAATCTTTCAGCACAAGGCAGGGGAGGACGTGTGAACGAGGTGCAAAAAGAAAATACATCTGAGGTAGCGCTCACATCGGCTTACACAGGGGAAAAGCAGCTCTTAAAGTGTTTAGCTTTGATTTCATTCAGGAGTGACATAATTGATTTTAATGAGATGTTTATAGAGTGAAGTGGTTGTATTGCTCAATCATTTGCCTGTCTGCCTGTTGGGCTTAGCTACAGAAATGTACGGCGTTCTCCATCCTCCACAGTTCTCTGCCTCAATATCTCTTTCTTGCTTTGTTTTCCCTCTCTATGTTCCTAAATGTGACCCTCTGGGCGGTCAGCGGTGCCGGAGACGGACCCGGAAATGATGGCTATGCTTTCCCGGGCCGCCGAGAGTGTCGGGCTCGAGTGGAACATTCCACCGCGTCCCGAACCCTCAAGGTTGGACGATTGGTTTCTCGGGGTGGCGCGCGCTGGTTCTCAGGGCCCCACTCCAGTGCCTTTCTTCCCGGAGGTGCATGATGAGATCGCTGGGTCATGGACGGCACCTTTTACTGCCAGAAACTGGCCCAGTGGCTCATCCTCCCTCACCACCCTCGATGGGGGTCCAGCGCGGGGGTACACGGGAGTCCCCCAGGTGGAACGGTCGGTTGCGATGCAATTGTGTCCAAATGCCGCTACCACTTGGCGGGGCAAACCGTTGCTCCCCTCCCGGACCTGTAGGCACTCGTCGGCCTTGATCGACACTGCCTATATGTCCTGTGGAGAAGCTGCGTCCGCCTTACACGCTTATAACAGCTGCACACACAAACTGCTTTAAACTGTTGTTGTTTTCAGTCTGTGAAACCCCAACCATTCGTGAGCTGTTCACAGATAGACACATCATACTAATAATACATTACTGAGATAATAACTTGACATTTCATTAACAAACAAGTCAGTTAATTACACAGCAATCTGCACACAAAGATGCCCGCAATATGATGCTGCAGCACTCATCCTGATATACATGCTTCATACTGGCAGCTTAAGCTTGCTCATGTAAAAATAAATCAAATAAAATGGAATATTCATGGTCTAGAGGCCCAAAGGTCATCTTATGCACTGTTAATGTTTGCAGCATTGGCCATAACGCACATGATGTATTTGGCCTGTGGCTGGCATAGCCCTTTGCCAATACTCACACACAAAGAGTATACACATTTGTGACTGTGAAATATTTCTCACACTAGCCTTGAGAGTCATGTATACTATACTGATTCAAATACAGGAACTATATTTTTGTTTTTGAGCATCACGTGTGCATTGAAGGCCATTTAGACTGAGCACAGTGACTGACAACACCATTGATGCAGTACGTGCAGGACACACCGTTTGAGATGACCTTTCACTCATTCTGAAGGTGTGTGTGTGTGTGTGTGGGGGGGTGTTCAATGCATTTATCTAGTGCAAATATCAGTTTAAAGAAAATGTAAGGAACTTTCCAACTTAGGGAGCATTTACACAACACCCTTATTAACCAAAAACTGAAAACCTTTTATGCATTTTCGCTGTTCATTTACATGGGGGTCATTTGTTTTGGGGTGTCCTAAAAATGCAAATGTTTGCAAATGGGTTTCAAGGTGCAGGTTTTTGAAAATTGCACCGTTATTATTTCTGCGTAAACTACAAAAACACAAATTTGTGAAAATGGTACACAGTCACAATGATGTTTAATGATGTTTATGTCACAAAGTTGTTGTTTTTTTAAACTTTCCATGTATCAAAGCATCCTGCAGGGAAAAAAAATCACAGTTATCACAAAAATATTAAGCATCACATCCATTTTCAACATTAATAATAAGAATAAATGTTTCTTGATCAAGTCAGCATATTACAATGATTTCTGAAGGATCGTGTGACACTGAAGAGTAATACTGAAAATCTCTAAAAAGCTTTGCGTCACAGCAATAAATTACATTTTAAATTATTTTTTAAAAAGAAACAGTTATTTTAAATTGTGTTAAATTATTTCACAATATTACTGTTTTTACTATATTTTTAAATAAATAAATGCAGGCTTGGTGAGCATAAGAGACTTTTGAAAACATAAAAATAACAAAATAAAAAATCTTGCAAACCCCATCCTTTTGGAGGGTAATACATCTAATTCTAACAAAATATACCTTTGAAGTATTCACATTTAAAATTTTAGTTGTCTTTCTAAAGTGACGTGACATGTGGCCAAGTATGGTGACCCATACTTGGAATTCGTGCTCTGCATTTTAACCCATCCAAAGTGCACACACACAGCAGTGAACAAACACACCATGAACACACACCCGGAGCAGTGGGCAGCCATTTATGCTGCGGCGCCCGGGGAGCAGTTAGGGGTTCGGTGCTTTGCTCAAGGGCACCTCAGTCGTGGTATTGAAGGTGGGAGAGAGCGCTGTACATTCACTCCCCCCAACTACAATCCCTGCCGGTACGAGACTCGAACCCGCAACCTTTTGGGTTACGAGTCCGACTCTCTAACCATTAGGCCACGACTTCCCCACGACTAATGCAATATCATCTGATTTTTTTTTTTTTTTGCTTTAATTTTTTTTATTAATTTGTTCTTAATTTTAGCATTGCAATTTCTTTCAGATATATGCACAATGAGCTGCCTATGACATATGGAATATTATGAGAGAGTAGATATGTACATTATATAAACGCCGCTCTCTCTCTGGGTTCTCCTAACATGGTCTGTAGGGATGTGTTCATGGCTCTATCACAGCTGATGTTTATCTTTCATATCTTGATGAAATGCACCAGGTTAATCCCATGTGCTGCATGTCATATTTCTGACAGTTCAGGCTTAGACGGGTCACTTGAGAAGTGCTTCCTGTGTCAATACTAAGTGATTTTGACAGATAATAGCATGATCTCTCAAAGGTTTCAGATTGACATAAATATGTTAGCTTCATGAACAGGTTTGAGCTGTTCTGACCTGTTGTAAATTCAGTGTTCAATGTCATGTTCAAACAAATTATTCACCTTTTTACTCATAAGAGATATTCAAAACCTTTAAAAAAATAAATAAATAAAATAAAAATTAAATCGTACCAGTCTTATAGTGTATGCTCGTGCTTGTCTAATAGCTGACAAAATTAACCTTTGAAGAGTTATTTCTGTTATGCAATATCATTTGAACTCCTTGAACCTCTAAAAATAAATGCCTGATGTTTTACATTTTCTTTTCTTTCACTTTCTTTTGAAATAAAAAATAAAAGTGCATGTCGTGATCAGCTACAAGCTCTTTCTATTTATGTTGTTCCAAAACCAACAAGAACATATGATGCTTGGCAAATTGAAGTCAATCCATGTGCAAAAACACAAATTATTTTTGCAAGCAACTGTTATGCATGTCAAAACTTTAATTGAAATCTAAATTATGCAAAGTTTTGCATTAATTATTTACATAAAAGCTTTTTCATGTTTGAACTGTCAAATTGTCATATTGAGTAAAGTAGAAAGTAAAGTATTAGATTTTTAAAAAATAATAATAATAAAAAAGGATTAAAGCTCTGCTTAAGAGCACTTGCTGCAATCTATGACCACAGGTTCACGTTTTTATCCAGAGCCTCGATCAGTGATATACGGAAACCTCCCTGCCAGACCTCCACATTTTAACAATTCATAAAAGTGTTGAAAGCAATCTGAGCCGAGAAGATTAAATCTTTCAGCACAAGGCAGGGGAGGACGTGTGAACGAGGTGCAAAAAGAAAATACATCTGAGGTAGCGCTCACATCGGCTTACACAGGGGAAAAGCAGCTCTTAAAGTGTTTAGCTTTGATTTCATTCAGGAGTGACATAATTGATTTTAATGAGATGTTTATAGAGTGAAGTGGTTGTATTGCTCAATCATTTGCCTGTCTGCCTGTTGGGCTTAGCTACAGAAATGTACGGCGTTCTCCATCCTCCACAGTTCTCTGCCTCAATATCTCTTTCTTGCTTTGTTTTCCCTCTCTATGTTCCTAAATGTGACCCTCTGGGCGGTCAGCGGTGCCGGAGACGGACCCGGAAATGATGGCTATGCTTTCCCGGGCCGCCGAGAGTGTCGGGCTCGAGTGGAACATTCCACCGCGTCCCGAACCCTCAAGGTTGGACGATTGGTTTCTCGGGGTGGCGCGCGCTGGTTCTCAGGGCCCCACTCCAGTGCCTTTCTTCCCGGAGGTGCATGATGAGATCGCTGGGTCATGGACGGCACCTTTTACTGCCAGAAACTGGCCCAGTGGCTCATCCTCCCTCACCACCCTCGATGGGGGTCCAGCGCGGGGGTACACGGGAGTCCCCCAGGTGGAACGGTCGGTTGCGATGCAATTGTGTCCAAATGCCGCTACCACTTGGCGGGGCAAACCGTTGCTCCCCTCCCGGACCTGTAGGCACTCGTCGGCCTTGATCGACACTGCCTATATGTCCTGTGGAGAAGCTGCGTCCGCCTTACACGCTTTGGCGTTATTGGAAGTGCACCAGGCCAAGGCACTGAGGGACTTGCACGAGGGTGGTCACGACCTGGAAGTTCTCAAGGAACTCCGCACCACGACGGACCTCGCGCTACAAGCGACGAAGGTTATGGCGCGGTCTCTGGGTCATGCCATGTCCACTATGGTGGTCCAGGAGCGCCATCTCTGGCTGTGTCTGGCCGACATGCGCGAGGCGGACAAGACAAGATTCCTGAACGCCCCCGTGTCCCAGACCGGCCTGTTCGGCGACACGGTGGAGAACTTCGCCCAGCAGTTCTCCGCCACCCAAAAGCAGACTGAGGCCATCAGGTACATCCTGCCACGGCGTGCAGCTGCTGCCTCCACCCGGCCGCCGGCGGCAGCGCCTCACCCCACTCGTCGCTGAGGGTGGCCCCCTGCCGCCGCCCTTGCTCCCGCGCAGCGTCCGCAGCAGCCTCCAGCAAGACCGTGCCGAGGAGCCGGCCGCAGGGCAGCCGCCCCGCCTGTTCAGGCCCCCGCCAGACATGGTGGTAAGCGAAGGTGCAAGAGGCCCTGAGACGGGCGACCCAGAGATGGAGGGAGTTGCTCTTCGGGAGATGGTGAACGCGCCACTCCCTCCCCCGGAGGAGGGCCGGGTGGAGAATCTTTTGTTTCCTTTTTTTCTGCCACTGGCCTCGCGGTCAGTGGTACCCAAATTCTCGACAAAAGAGCAATTTCTCCCTTCTCTGGGTCCCCTGAGGGGACGGGGGGCTGTGGACGGTCCAGAGCCGTATCACACTCACCCTCCTCTCTCGCCAGCGAGCAGCAGTGGGCGGATCGGGAGGACGAACCAACGGACTACCCACGCACCCTCTGCTCAAACGCAGGTCAGTGTTGCACACACCCAGACCCCGCCTCGGACCGGCAAAGAAACGCCCGGGCCGGGTCCCTGCGTTCTTTCACGCTGCCCCACTGCGGGTACGCCTGTAGTTCCGTTGATGCCACTTGCGCGGCGTCTGGGAGCCTGGCTAGAGCTACCCAGCACGTCTCCATGGCTCCGTCGAACCGTCAGGCTCGGCTATACGATTCAGTTCGCCCGGCGCCCTCCCAAGTTCAGAGCACCGTCTACGAGACACGTCTACGATTTTAAGTGGAACCTGTTCGTTGAGTGGTGATCTTCTCGCCGAGAAGACCCCAGGAGATGCCCGATCGGAGTTGTGCTGTCCTTCTTGCAGCAAGGGCTGGAGCGAAGGCTGTCTCCCTCCACCCTTAAAGTTTATGTCTCTGCGATCGCTGCGAACCACGACCCCTTAGAAGGGAGGTCGTTGGGGAAGCATGACTTGATCGTTTCCCTCCTTCAGGGAACGAGGGTTACATACGTAACCGAGACGTTATCATTGCAAAAAATGTTTATGTATATATATTGTGTTTATATATTGTATTCTATATGCAGTACCAGTCAAAAGTTTGGACACACTTCCCATTTGGGTAGTGTGTCCAAACCTTTGACTTTACTGTTCTATAATATAGCCTACACATAAAGAATATCGGGCCGATATATCGATATCGGTCTTTTTTTACTCCTTAATATTGGTATCAGCATCGGCCCCCAAAAAACCTGTATCGGTCAGGCTCTAGTATTTTCTTGTAAAAATGACTCCAGTAATCTTTGTTTATTTACAACTTTATTTTTCTTTATTTATCACTGATCACGGTTAATCGATTTTACAGTCCTACTGGAAATACAAAACCTATTCTCATCTTAAATGAAAGTGAAAATTGCAGTCTATATAATGAATGTCATACATTGGGGAAAAAATAAATAAAACTATAACTGATTCAATATTAAGTTTATAGAGTCAATAAAGAAATATAGCTTTTAAAAGTATTTGATTAATATTGGTATCAGCATTGGCCCCCAAAAAACCTGTATCGGTCAGGCTCTAGTATTTTCTTGTAAAAATGACTCCAGTAATCTTTGTTTATTTACAACTTTATTTTTCTTTATTTATCACTGATCACGGTTAATCGATTTTACAGTCCTACTGGAAATACAAAACCTATTCTCATCTTAAATGAAAGTGAAAATTGCAGTCTATATAATGAATGTCATACATTGGGGAAAAAATAAATAAAACTATAACTGATTCAATATTAAGTTTATAGAGTCAATAAAGAAATATAGCTTTTAAAAGTATTTGACTCTCTATTTGATTGGCATCATTGGAGCACAAATGGCCTCCATTGCCTTTTCTTAGAAATTAGTTTCTTAGCCATCATAGACAAAGATTGTCCTTACACAGAACAAAGAGCAGAGTAATTGGAATTTCATTGTCAACTCTTTTGATTATCGATTTATGGTTTAGTTGCGCCTAATTCAGATATATACAGTCGTTAAGATGGAAGCTACCATGTTTTACAAGTCTTTACCAGTTTCTCATCTTTAGTGTACATTTATTGGCTGGCTTCTGTGCTTTGGTATAGAGTAAGCCAGGCTGACAGATCCATAAAGCTTTGATGAAAATCTGAAGAAAACAAAGCATGCCTCCCAGGAGAGATCGCAAGCACCCTGAGCTTTGATTTTTTTCCCCTGCTCCATCACACAAAGCTGCACTAATACACACACACACACAGGCAGGTAATAGGAGCATTCATTTAGTATTCAGGTGGAGGCCCTGTCGTCTGTTTGTCTGATGTTATTACTTATTTATTATTCACAATGCATAAGCCGGGCTCATTGACGTACGGTGCCTCGCTGGTGGGCCGGGTGACTAAGGATAATGTGTATTCTACGCAGATAGGCGGCAGGGCCCCAGCTTCGGCTGTCCCCTTTTAATGGCCCAGCCAGATGCCAAAAAGAGGGGGATGGGGGCGATCGGACATGTGAATTCATGGCACGTCTGTTCCTGACAATGCCTCATCCCGTGTCTCATCTCCCTCCAAGACCAGTGGCTGCCACTTTGTGCTCCCTTCGCATCCTGATTGATTGACAGGCGTGGAATGGCGGACAAGTGATTATGAAGCCGATCTGTGTGTTAGTGTAGGACGAGGTAGGAGGGTGATTGACAGCTTTGTGGTGGTGCGAAACAGCCACTAGTCAAACTTTCCACACACACACACACACACACACACACACACCACCGTTTCCTGTTTTTGACCAGCAGCTGGTGACTGAAGCCCTGGGCCCAAAGCGGGCCATTCGCCTCCCGTGGCATCTTCACACCCATTCGCTTCCATCATCAACACTCGCTCATGGACAGATTATTAATATCGTAGTGGTTGTTTCCTTCCCTCAGTCATCAGGGAAGTGCATGGCTCATTCTATAATCGGGGGTACATATCACATCAATTAAACTATATTTGTTCTCTATTATATGATTGTTGGTTTCAGTTTATCTGTTTCTTCTAGTTGCCAAGCTTTAAACACCATTTCGATATTCCAAGGGAAATTAGGATTTCCCTGCGGAATTTGTCAACTGTGTAACTGTATGCCACTACACACTCTGATTAAGTGCTGCACTTGAAGTAACACATGTATTTAAAGGAATAGCTCACCCAAAAATGTGATACCCAATAAATTATGTCATTTATTCACCCTCATGTTGTTCCAAAAGCACAGAACTTTTGTGTATCTTAGCTTTTATTATACACATATAAACAAATAAATAAATGGTTTACCATTAACATAGTTGACTGGACACATTAATTATTGCACACATTGTTACCTCATGTACACACAAACAGACTAATCTGACACAGATGATTAAATAAAAAATAAAAAATAAAAAAAACACTCAATTAATTGTCAGAATTTCAAAGTCATTATTTTGAACTCGAGACCTATTTACTTCAAAAACAGATACTGCAAAAACTGCATTTTAAGGGATATCAGGGCAATTTCAAGCAAACTGAAAAATAGGATTTATAAAATATTTGTGTGAGATTATAATATGCTTTCCTCTAATGGAAAGGGAAGGAAATTGTTAGATTATTAATTATGATCAGTGGACATGAAATGTAGGCATCATATAGTAATTAGGGCAGTCAATAGACTTGACGAATTAATCACATTTAATAACGTCATGTATCCATAAATCTTGTCCGAAATACTTACTGGTGGCCCACTTTGAAAGTTAACATGACAGACTGGCTCTGTTTCAAACCCTAGTGAGCTTCCTCTCTGTCTCATGCTTGCATAGCTGCTATTTACTCTGAGACCATACCATTACTGACTCAGAATGCTGCAGGCAGAACGTCAGTGTGTTATACAAATAACACTCCTCACACAAATCATGCAGGCGACTCTAATGATTCCAGCAGAATTTGATGTCCCCCCCCCCTTCTCTGTGATTGGTCGTTGAGTTGAATATACAGCAATCACAGCTCATGACACTGGAGTTTAACCTGTTTTTGAGGCTTGATTAATTACCGTCGGAGAGCCTCTGTGCACTGCTGATGGCCGATTGACCTGTGAATGTGTGTGTTTCCAGACAGATGCTGCCCTGATGTATGACGCGGTACATGTGGTGGCCGTGGCCGTCCAGCAGTCTCCTCAAATAACTGTCAGCTCGCTCCAGTGTAATCGCCACAAGCCCTGGCGCTTCGGAAACCGCTTCATGGCGCTCATCAAAGAGGTACTGCACATCACACTGCTCATTAAGAGTGATTTGCACATAATGTTGTTTATCACAAGATGATGTGTTGTTTTAGCATTGCCTTACGGTCACAAACATACCCAAAAACATATATAAATCAATAAGAATTAAACCTAAATACCAATACAAAAATATAAATTAATGAAAATGTTATTATTTATTTATGTCCTATATTTGTTTCAACTTAAACACCTATTTAGGATATTTATATTGTATTTAAAATATTTAAAATATTACATTTAAATATTTATATTTTAATTCACATATTCCATAAAAAAAATATATTTTGCAATAACCCATCTTGCAGATAATATGGTAACACTTTATTTTGTGTCCCTGTTACAGTGTAGTTATACAAATAAGTACAGAGTAATATTAATTAACAACTTGTACTTTATACTTTTATTAAGCAAATACAAATTAACCACAAGTGACAGTAAAGACTTTCATTGTTGCAATTTATATATATATTTTTTTTTTCAAATAAAACTTCAAATAAAATAATCCTGAAAATAGTTTTTTACAAAAAATAATAAGCCTCACAACCGTTTTCAACACTGATAATAACAATAAATGTTTCTTGAGCAGCAAATCAGCATATTAGAATGATTTATGAAGGATCATGTGACACTGAAGACTGCAGTAATGATGCTGAAAATTCATCAAAAATGCACAGTTGCCATCACAGGAATACATAACATTTAAAAAATATATGAAACTATAAATCAGTTATTTTAAATGTAATAACATTTCACTACATTACTTTTTTTCTGTATTTTTGATTAAATAAATGAAGCCCTGGTGAGCATAAAATACTTCTTTCAAAAACGTCTTATCAGCCCCAGATTTTGAAAAGTAGTGTACATGTAGTGTAACAAGAACACTTTACTTTAAGAGTCCTTGCTTGTAATTATGCATAATTTACTGTTATTTCTTTAGAAAGCACATGCAACAATACATAAGGGCACTGTGAAATAAAGTGTTGCCAAAAATTGTTACCCAGATGCTGTGTTACGGACATACAGCACATTACCACAATCTGACATACTTTACTGAGAATGTACATCAGAAATCCACCACTACCAGTCATCACAATCGACTCTATTAAATGCTGAAAATGTATTCATTTTCACAGTGTGTCTGAATCTATAATGTTTTCTGCATTGATTAATACAATAATGCTGCCATCATCAATAGAACATGTGAACAAACATTCTTTTAAATAAACTTTCAGCAGGCGGTAATAACGGTAATTGCACCAGGCAAATGGCTTTATGCATAAAGTGGTTTATCTATAATAAATAAGAAAGAAGGCATGTTTGTCTTCATTGGAATACATTGTGAAAGCGCTGCAGTTTGCCCTTGCGTGTACGTTCATGAGTGTGTGTTTGCTTGTTTCTGACCTGGAATACCACTCGGCGAGAACACTGCTGCAGAAGACAGCAAATTTATCTTAATCTCTGGAAATGAATCTTCTCCGTGCTATTTTCAGGAAAACTAGGACGGCTAATCTGAACTCTCCTGTCATTCTGCTGCCTATATTTAGTCTGACTAAAAAGCCGCCTTTATTTGCTGTGCGTGATATCTTAAGCAGCCAGCTAAGACCAAAGGCAAAGCGAGGGAGATATAAATACATAAAAGCAAGGTGGTCTGCTCTTCGTAAGCCAGCACATAAATTGACTCAAATCTCTGCTTGTGATGACCCTGCCCCAGACCCCCTCGCCCTCCTTTGAATCTTCTCGGTCTAGACTACAAGTAGAGCCCGGGGCTGAAGAAAGGCTGGGAAAGCTGTACTGAGGTTTTTGTTGGAGCAGATAATTGGAGGACTGCTTAGTCTGATGACATTTCACTGGCTTTGAAAATGCCAAAGCCTTAATATAGATGGATACCTAGCACTGACCTGAGAACAGATACAAAGTTTACAGTATACGCTATGGGGGTGGGGGTGGAGGGGGTACTGCTGTGGTTGCCAGAACTTTACTCTAAAAAAAATATTGCAACATTTTAGGTTTTAATGGATTTTATTTTAATTTACAGTGATAAAGCATAAATGTATTATACATTGTTAATATTCCAACCTAGTGAAGCATTAAAATCTCTTTTGTACCTTATTATACACTGACAACCACCAAAAAACATAGGTGGTGAAGAAAAAGCCACATGTTAATGCAAAGCTCACCTTAAGTAGCTTTTCCACAAACAAACATACATTAAGACAAACAATTAAATGCTTTGGATGCATATTTATTGGCTAAGCCAGTTTTGTAGAGAGAGATCAAAATAACAGTTTTCAAGTGAGATTTGAAGCTACGGTGGAGAAAAAATATGAAAAAGAAATGGCAGCATTATTATTTTATTTTTACTCAGTGATTGGTAGGTCTGTTAATAAAAAATCATTTTACTTTTGCATTGTTGTTGCATTATATGCAAATGGTCACAGAACAAAAACTCTGAAAAAGCACTTTTCATGTTTTATTCCAAAGTTAGCATGCCTGAAATGCAAGAAATATTAAATATATCTCAATATTCTTTTAAATTCTTGTTCTTAACATTTCTTTTATCTTCATTTTTAAGGCCCTATATATTAGATTTCAATGTGGCTCCATACCCATCTTAGTGCCAAAAATATGCCTGTAACTCAAGAAGTATTAAATATGTCTCAATATAATTATTATTTTTTTTTTTATCAAAATTACATTTATTTTTGATTCGTCCATTTTTAAGTAACTATATGTTTCAGTCTCAGATATATTGGGCTCTCAGTGTGGCTCCATGTGATTTAAAACAATTTTTTTTTTTACGTTTACCCATTGTCAGTGGTCGAAATCCCAAGTAGTTCCAGGCCATGACTCATGAATGCAGGATATGAGAAGAGAGCTTTCTTTCTTTTCAGATTTTGAAGAGCCTCAGGTCTCACATGAGGTGGTTTTTAAGCTACTTCAGACAACCTTGCTTTTTCACTTGTTTGATTAGGGTGGAGAATGAAATATAGAGCAGCATTCACTCATTCAGTATTGAATCAACACTGATTTCAGACATTATTTCAACACTGAACAGACAATCATGACAAACATTAACCTATTTTGGTTATATTCTAAATTATGTAGGTATTTTTGCTTTTAATTTCATCCATTATTTAAATTATATATATATTTTTTTTTATCATGTCAGAGTAACATGTTAATGTTACAGTTATAGCAAGAGTCACATTACATTTATCCAGAATGTTAAAAAAGAAAGAAGTAGCTGTTTATTTGACCTTACATGTTAATGATAGAAAAAAGGTCATTTGAAACATTTTTGAAAAAGTTTGCAAAACACGTATGACTTGATGTGTTGCCATCAACACTGATAAAGAAAAATCTATAATAATGAATGTAGATACACTGAATATAGCTATTTTAATATCACTGAGATACTATTACAGTCTTATTAATATTTTTATTTTTATGTTTCCTGTTTGCATTTTACTTTATTTGTGCTTTATTTATTTATGTATTAGTTTGCTTGTTTGTTTTAAAATTTCTATATTATATTTTATTTCAGTTTTCTATTTATTTTTTGTTAACTATAATAACCATGCTCTTAACAAACCGATCTGAATTCATAACCTGCAAAATGGCAGTCAGGATTGTCTGTCCTGAAGATCAGATTTGAAAAACATATAAAAGTGTGAACATTACATTCTGATAAATGACGTATTTTCACTGTTTGGCCAGAAAGGAAGAATTCATCCGATGTCTCAGGTTGGTTATAATGAATATTTTTCTTACATCTCCAGGCCCACTGGGATGGTTTGACCGGACGGATAAATTTCAACAGGACCAATGGCCTGAGGACAGATTTCGATCTGGATGTGATCAGCCTGAAGGAAGAGGGGCTAGAGAAGGTGCTGGATTCCTCTGCTTTCACATGTCCTTAGTTATGTACCTGCTGTCCTTCATAAGGACACACACACACACACCCAGACACTTACTAACAGACAATAACCCCCCCACACACACACACATACGGAGAGCCTCTAAGCAAACCGTGACCTCCCGGTTGTCTTCCACATGTGTCTGCACCTTCATGAATAATTTATCCCGTTAATAATAAGGCCCTCAGTAGCCCTTTAGCCTTATGAAGACTGAATTAAACAGGTGATTTGCAATTACAAACCACAGGCCGTGCGTTTTCTGAAGTGCTTTGTTTTCTGATAGCTGAACGTGCGTGAACGTCTGCGCTTTGTCATCTTGTTTTGAGTTGTCAGTTCTCAAGAGGGTCCTCTGAAGTAAATGAGAAGGGAGGAATGGGATCGCAGTTCTCTGGTCCGCTGAAGCAATTCTCATTTACTCTCTCTCTTTTCCATCTCTTGTGCATGATAACATGGTCTTCACATCACTTCCTTTAAGCCTCTCCATAGATAATGTGTCCCAATGAGTAAAGAACCCAAACAACATTCACTGAAACTGTTATAGATTCTATGGCCATGGAAGAGAAAGTGCTCTTTATTGCATTATTGTAGTATGCACATGTCCTTAGTTATGTACCTGCTGTCCTTCATAAGGACACACACACACTCACCCAGACACTTACTAACAGACAATAACCCCCCCCACACACACACACACACATACGGAGAGCCTCTAAGCAAACCGTGACCTCCCGGTTGTCTTCCACATGTGTCTGCACCTTCATGAATAATTTATCCCGTTAATAATAAGGCCCTCAGTAGCCCTTTAGCCTTATGAAGACTGAATTAAACAGGTGATTTGCAATTACAAACCACAGGCCGTGCGTTTTCTGAAGTGCTTTGTTTTCTGATAGCTGAACGTGCGTGAACGTCTGCGCTTTGTCATCTTGTTTTGAGTTGTCAGTTCTCAAGAGGGTCCTCTGAAGTAAATGAGAAGGGAGGAATGGGATCGCAGTTCTCTGGTCCGCTGAAGCAATTCTCATTTACTCTCTCTCTTTTCCATCTCTTGTGCATGATAACATGGTCTTCACATCACTTCCTTTAAGCCTCTCCATAGATAATGTGTCCCAATGAGTAAAGAACCCAAACAACATTCACTGAAACTGTTATAGATTCTATGGCCATGGAAGAGAAAGTGCTCTTTATTGCATTATTGTAGTATTCATCCTCTTTTTGTATCATCCCATAGATTAATGAAAATATTAAGTGTTTTTTTTTTTTTTTTGCAGATTGGGACATGGGATCCTGCTAGTGGTTTGAACATGACGGAAAACCAGAAGGGAAAGGCAGCCAATGTGTCGGATTCTCTCTCCAACAGATCGCTGGTGGTGTCCACCATACTGGTAAATAACAATTGATTATTTTCATTATTTGTACGCACTTTATTTTGCCTATTTTGCATGCATAATATTTTAGTGATTGCATATGGAAATCATTTTCTTTATTAGTATTGTTGTCTGATTTACCCTGATTCTGATTTGTAATGATTTTTTACAAAATCATTAAAAACATCTTTAAAAAAATCAAATCAAACCTGAAAAAAGAAAAAGAAAAAAACACCACAAACAATAAATAAATAAATGAACAAATAAATAAATAAATGAATGAATGAATGAACAAATAAATAAATATTACATTTATTTATTTAACTTTAATTAGGTAAATAAAATAAAATAAAATAATACAAACCTTTTTTTCAGCGAAATGGATCCTGCATTTGTAGCATTGTACTATACATAGCACTATTCACTGCTCTGTTCCTGTTTTTCATGTGTTGTTATTATTTACCTCGTACATTTTAAATTATGTGGAATAGCTTTTTTAAAACAGGATTCTGATATACTGACATTAGTCTTAAAAACAGCAGACCTTGAAAAATCTGTTCACATACCATTGCTCCCTTCGCCCTCTTTTCTAAAACTTCTCTGATATTTGAAGCCAAAGGCAGCTCACTCGTGTCAGATTACGCTAGCATCGTCCCTGAGTGACGGAACACTCTGGGTCTGTGGTTTAAGGCTGTTCCAACCATTCTGGTCTCTCACCACCAATCAGGATAGCAGCTTTGTTCCTGTCATCTTTTCAGATGGCATGCCTACTGATGAAATACACTGAGAAAACTCCCAATTGTATAAGCGCACTTTTCTTTGAAGGAGCTCACTGTTTTCATTTAAGTATCACTTCTGTGAGTGAGGTGCTTTTCTCTTACAAAAAGTTCATTCAAGTGTGCTATTAGTGCACTGTAGCGAATCAGCTCATGGGGAAATATGAATAATTAAC